>NW_008796181.1:2226001-2231421 GCF_000699145.1 Aptenodytes forsteri
CTGAGGGTGCACTCGATCCCCTCATCCAGATCATCGATAAAGATATTGAACAAGACCGGCCCCAAAACTGAGCCCTGGGGAACACCGCTCGTGACCGGCCGCCAACTGGATGTAACTCCATTCACCACAACTCTCTGGGCCCGGCCGTCCAGCCAGTTTTTGACCCAGCGCAGAGTACGCCTGTCAAAGCCACGAGCAGCCAGTTTCTCCAGGGGAATGCTGTGGGAAACAGTGTCAAAGGCTTTACTAAAGTCCAGGTAGACCACATCCACAGCCTGCCTTTGTACACTGTATTTCTATTTTCCCTGTACATCTGGTTTGGATGGGTGTAACATTTGCTGATTCTGGTGATTTTTTGTGTCAGACTGAAGGTGATGGAACTTGGGTGTATTTCATGAATATCTGAGATTCTTTTGCATCACAGATAGATCAACACTATCTCAGCAAAAACTCCAGGGATTCATATCCCTATGCAGAGGACAAGCACTTTCTTGAGCCAAGCTCACGTTCTGACAGCCAATGGAATTAATGTTTTTGCTTTGCACAGCACTGCCAGAGTAACTGACACAGCACACAACAGTGACCTGTAACTTGTTGTCCTGGTTTCAGCTGGGATGGAGTTAGTTTTCTTCCTAGTAGCTGGTACAGTGCTGTGTTTTGGATTTAGGATGAGAACAATGTTCGTAACACACCGATGTTTTAGCTGTTGTTAAGTAGTGCTTACACTAGCCAAGGACTTTTCAGCTTCCCATGCTCTACCGACTGAGAAGGCTGGAGGTGCACAAGAAGCTGGGAGGGGACACAGCCAAACTGGCCAGAGGGACATTCCATACCATGTGGCTGGGCATCGGTCGGTGGGGGGTGAGCAACTGCATCGTGCATCACTTGCTTTGTATATTCTGTTGTTGTTGTTGTTATTATTATTATTAATATTATAACATTTCAATTATTAAACTGTCTTTATCTCAACCCATGAGTTTTCTCGCTTTCACTCTTCCTATTCTCTCCGCCATCCCACCAGGGGGGCAGTGAGAGTGAGCGAGCAGCTGTGTGGTGCTCAGTTGCTGGCTGAGGTTAAATCACGATACTTGTCCATTCATCAAAACCTGAACCGAACAGTTTCGTGGTGTTTTCTGTACGACTGGATAAATGGCTTGATCCAACAGCCACTGAAATCAGTGGCAAGATTGTGTTAACTTTGCCAGGGTTTAGGCTGAACCCAGAGAGATTAGGGATTTTTGGAGGGCAGATATTTTTGTATGGCCTTTTGAAATCTATCCTTTTAGACAGATATCCTGCACAGAATGTGTACTGAAGGTTTAACAGTACAAATCATCACCACTCATTAGGGCTGCCACATAGAGATTCATAAACTTCTATATGGCTTGTTCAACAGAACTAGATACTTTATAGTCTCTAGACTCTTAAAGTCTCTTCTAGAAGTAGATTATGTTCTTGTAGTTCACATGTGACTACATAACCCAGGGATCCATGTTCAGCCCACGCTGCTTATGGCCCACTGATGGATTTACTGTTAAAGGTCATAGTTCACTTGCTATCATACATTACTCATAATGTATGCATTTTATGGAATAAGTAAAACAGGCCAATTGTTGAGCAGTTCCTAACACCTGTACTGGATACTTAAAACTCCTGAGAAGCTAATGATATCCCATTCAGCCTCCATTAGTGCATTTGATATCATATTCAAGTTTATGTGCTTCATTCTAATCTGTAGCGACTTCTTCCTCATGTGCACGACTTGCAGCAGAGTTGATGTTTTAGTATTTTAAACTGTAGGGAAAGGTAGAGAAAAGCATAGAGAGAAGACAGAAGTGTCTGGTTCACCTCAGCAGCCTTTAATAAAAATCCGAGACAATTCTGATTTGTTTTTGAAAGTAAGTTGCCTCCTTGGAATTGCAGAACAACAATGCCATTAAACAAGAGCTGTGTCTCTAGGCTCCTACCAGATGTAAATCCCTGTAATACCAAACTGGAGAAAAGAAGGACCAGTCTTAATCCCCTCTAACAAATGTTAGAGAAGAAAAATATTTTGCACTTTAAAATGGTTGATTTCCAGCTGTGGACTGAACAGATAAGTATAAGGTTAGTTAAGCAGCATTTTTATTTTATAAATGAGGAGACTATGTGTTCACTTCCCCAGGCTGAAAAACGAGATGCTTTCTTCTCCCTTTTTGTCCTTTGCAGAAAAGCTGCTTGTGGATGTTGTAGGTAACTGTTGTTGCCTGTGAGTATAAGAGGGGAAAGCACAAGTGAGGAGAAAGAACTGTTTCAGTCAAAGGTCAGAGATGGAACAACACAAAATTACTGTAAATTTTCCATAAATGAATTTAGACTGAACTGCTCCAGTCAACAAAACTACCTTTCAGTTAGTTTAATAAGGGCAAAGCAACTTGTCAACTCTTGAAGCAGAGCTCAATAAGCTTACAGGATAAACTACGTGATGTGGTAACTGCAGTGGGAGCTCTGCAGCAGTGCCTGCGGTTGGCAGCAACTGCAGAGGTCCCCCTGGGAAGGACCTTCTTCCTGGAAGAGGACAGCCTGCAGCATGATGTGACTACTGGGCACAGATGGCCAAACTCCTTTCCCTGGCCACATGTGCAGCCCCAAGCTGTTGCTGCTGCCACTGCCACCATGAAAGGTGTTCTGGAGGCCTGGCTTGTCTGAAAATGTCATTCATTTTCTTTTCCTGCATACAGTGTGGGTCGGTTCAGTTGCAAGCACACCTGGGGCCATTCAAGATGTCCAAGGGTCTCCCATGGAACCAGTGTCACTGCAGGAGGCAAGTCTTCTGTAGATCCTGTGTCTTGCCTGCAAGACTCAACGTCCCAGTTACCCAAGGGCATTTTGCATGGCAAGTACACCTATGTTTAGGAAACTAATTATGGCCCACACAGTGGTTTGTCTGAGTAAATCTAGATATCTACAGTATAGACATCTGGATGGGCTAGTCAATATGTCCATTGACTACACCATGACTAAATCAATTACAATTTAGTCAGTATAAGTCACTGGGATCTATGGTGCAATTCATCTCATCCTGAAGTAGACATCTAAAATAGGTCATATGACTCCCACCCCAGAAATGCCAATTTCTCTCCCTTGAGTATAAAGGGAGCCCAACATGAGACGGTCTGAGGTAACCCTCCATTTTTCAGATGTCAAAAGTTAAGTGAGTTCAAGCTCTTTCTTGTTGTACTGGTCATGTGTGAACCCTGATGAAGGTCTCCAAATCCAAGAGTTTTTGGTTGGAAGGAGGGAGGAACAGTTTTAGTAATTTATGAACAAAAGGTTTGTCCAAGCGATAGGGTCAGCTCTGACCTTCACAGTGATGGTAGGCAGCTCAATGACTCACAGTGCCTAGCTTAGCTCAAGCCAACCGACCTAGTCTGACCGCCAAAACAGCTACTGAAGCTGCCCGCTTCAATAACTATGGGCCAGGTGACGTTGTCCAGCTTAGAAATAAGAGTAAAAAAATTGATTTGCTAAACTGTCCAGGTGCATTATTCTGTCTCTTATTAACATTTGTGGTATTTGCAGTAAAGACTATGACTTTTTTTCTCCTTAGACCATCAGTGCTTCGTTGCAATCCAGAGCAGAACAGCTCTATAGATAGTGCTGTTACATGTTCCCCCCAATATGTCTGAAGACAGAATTAGCTGATATAAGCAATTATAAGACTACAAGGTTCATAATTGACCTTCTTTGGAGTGACTATAGAAGATAAATGGATATGATGTTACTAAACTGCTCTCTGATTATCCTTTAAAATCACAAACACTCTTGCAGGTAACACTTTGGATGTTATGTAGGAACATAAATACAAAATTCATTGATGGCATATTGATTTTATACAGTGACTCAAAGCATTTATCTTAGCTCTACTTATTACTTACCTTAACTCTAAGGATGGCAGCAGAATCAGATTCTCACTAATGGAAAACATTTTTCAGGTTTCTCTGAAGAGAGATACAAATTGTTTGGTAATAGTATTTTGCATAATCACCTGTTTAAATAATTACCAGCGTCATCCTCCTGCTGATGTTCTATAATAAACCTAATGATTTCTGAAAATATTGTATAACCTTCTCTAACTGGCCCAGACATGTCAAGGTTTTCTGGTCTAGCAGCCAGCAAGGTGAAGAAATCATGCTTAGCACATGTAAGCCTTTTTCCTCCAGTGTCAAAGCCAAATCTTTTGCCAAACCACTTGCTCATGTGTAGTGTTTTCTGCACATATCCAGCTGATACTGCCCTGCATCACAGAGCAGTTGGGTTGCCTCTTGGATCAAGATGAGAGAAAATAATTTTGTCTTTGGGATTAGGCTAGTGATTAATATTTTAAGTTTTCATTTTGAATTTTTTTTTCAGATAGAGTAACTATGGTTACTTAATATCGTTATTTGAATTTATGATACTTATATAGTCTTTTCCTGTAGGGGAAGTGGGAAAACAACTCCTCAATAGGGTTGAAAGTGTGCTTAAATAAACAGCAGTATAAAATGAAAAGCATGTTGTGATTTTATTTTGCCGTTCCTTTCAAAATGAAAGAAAATTTGGAGAATATGTTTCAGTGGAAAACTTATTTCGCTTTAATTATGGTAACATTTAACCCTAATGGAAGCCTGTAAGTTTTCTACGATGACACATTGAATGCTTATGGTAGACAAGGATGGTGGCATGCAAAAATTTTCATAGATGCGCAGAGCTCTTTTGCTGATTCACAGGTATGTGAACGAGGTGAGTTCCTTCAGTGCCCCACAGGTGCCCAGTGTAGAAGGGTCAAATATTTGCCCTTGAAACAGTGAGAACGTCTGTCAGAAGGTGAGAGGTCCTCAGTGAAAAAAATCTAGGGTCAGTCAGTCTTAGCCTAGAATGAGGGTTGAGATTTGTTTCATGTTTCAATCAACCCAGAAGAAACCTCCCAGAAAAGGGGGACACTGTAATGGCCTTCCAACTACTACCCGCTGTTGGTTATACAGGCTGGCAGTGATGAGGTTGCAGAGAGAAGTCCTGCAGCGATCAAAAGGGACTTCAGGGCACTGGGGCGACTGGTTGAAGGATTGGGAGCACAGGTAGTGTTTTCCTCTATCCCTACAGTGACAGGGAAGGATACCGAAAGGAGCAGGAAAACACACCTGATCAACACGTGGCTCAGGGGCTGGTGCCATCGGAGGAATTTTGGCTTTTTTGATCATGGGGAGGTTTACATGGCACCGGGCCTGCTGGTGACAGACGGAGTCCAGCTGTCTCACAAGGGAAAAAGGATCATGGCTCATGAATTGGCAGGGCTCATTGAGAGGGCTTTAAACTAGGTTCGAAGGGGGAAGGGGATAAAACCAGGCTCGCTAGAGATGAGCCGAGGGGTGGCGTGCCGATGCCGGGGGCAAAATCGATAG
>NW_008796181.1:2233908-2261185 GCF_000699145.1 Aptenodytes forsteri
CGCTTAGGGACATGGTTTAGTGGGCATGGTGGTGTTGGGCTGATGGTTGGACTCGATGATCTTAGAGGTCTTTTCCAACCTTAATGATTCTATGATTCTATGATTTGAGGAGTTCCCAGCCCCCTGAGGACAGGCAGCTTGCTCCCAGTCCTGCTCTGGAGCACACCTCCTTCAGCTATGCCTGCCAAGCTATACGATGGATCAAACAACAGATCTGGGTAAAAAATATCCCCCCCCCTCCTTTTTTTTTTCTGTAGTTTTTAGCCTGACTCAGAAGGCCCCATGAGTATTTGTGACACCACCATTGAGAAAGTGGTGTTTTATAGGAGGGTAATAGAAACCAGCACTGCAGTTACCATCACTTGTGGCTTCAATAGCATCAAACCATGGCTCCAGCTTTGACACCTCACGATGGCAGTGGTACATCCCTTTCTGGCTCTGCTTGTTTGGTGGTTCACTTTACTGGTACTTGCCCTTTAAATTGAACAAAGACGAAATGTTTTAATTGTCCTTCTCAGTTTAGTGGAAGTGAGGTCATTATTTAAATGTTTGATATTTTCTGTGTCAGCATCATTATTTTTTCCACTAAATGTCCTTATTTTCTGTTCTGCTTTCAAGTTCCTGAGAAGATCACAGGTCCCCTGTAGGATGAAATTTTATATATATTGATGTTAAACCCCGCAGATACAGGTGAGCCAGGATTAATGCTTAAATCTCAAGGGCTTCCAATATCAAAGACAACATAGCAGTTGTGCAAGGAACTGATCTGAAAATTTCCATGAAGACTGCCTGTCAGCAACCACAGAGTTTTACTTATTCCAGGCATTTCATTTAAAATTCTTGTCCTCAGAAATTAACTCTTTAAAAAAGTTACACATTACTTCAGTTTCCAGGAGGATTTGTTACACCGTGGAGTGCAATTATCATTCCCAACCTATTGTGAAACAAAGTGCTTAATGCTAAAAGCAGCAGGGATGCTGGGTGTTTGGGCCTCCCTTTTAAACGCACATTGGTCTGTGCGCACTGGAGTTAATGCAGTCTGTTTTCCTCTAGGTTATACCTTGTGGTTGGCTGTCTAGCATCTAATGAAGTGTGTGTTCATGTTGCATCTTTTAGTACTTTACAAGCTTTCGTTGGCAGCCAATTTTCACGAAACATCTCTGAGACTTTTGCTCTTGTGTTGAATTTGGTTTTGTTGTAGCAGGACTATCACACAGTCTCTCTCTTTTGCACACACAGAGATACAGAAAGTAACTGCTTAAATTCTATATCCTTAGAGAAAGAGTTTAAGAACTCTCAGCTGCAAACAGTTAAGCTAATTCTGAATTTGCTTACTGGGCTTGTTTGTGTGCAAATCACTGTTGCAATGGCCGACTTCTGTATTCACTGGTTGTTGCACAAGTTCATGCCTCGACCTTCCAGTGGTGTTCTTGCAGAAGGAAGTTGCCTTGGGATTGTTTGCATCAGGAAAGTGTGAAGGCTATGAATCCTATTGAAAAGAATTTACTGGTTTGGAGGGTTTTCTTTTGTCAAATGAATGCTAGGGGGTAACACTTTGTAGTTTGTAACCTAGCCTGATGATTGCAGTGAAATTACAGCTCATGGCAGAAACAGATGATAGTTGTGTCTGCGATGCAGAGTCAGAACATTTGAGTGAGGTTTTAATGAGGCAGAATATTGTTACCCAGCCCTAGATCCAATAGCTTGTCATCTAGTTGTGAGCAGAATAATTACCAGTGATAAGGATTCATTAAAAAGGTAACTTGCTTTTAAAAGGAACTGCTGTCTGAAGCTCAGCTTTTGGGCTATCAAAGCTCTGAGTGGGGCACAGGGGAAGGCAACGAGATGACAGTCAGTGTGTGGCTCAGAGGATTGGGATGGAGCGGAACGCTTTGTAATGTCACCCTCCATTTGCCAAAAAAGCACATTGGACAGAAGTAAGAGGAATACCCAGTTGTAAGAACTGCAATGGGACTTGTCACTCCCAACCTTTTTAACTATAGAAAATAAGAAGAGCTCAGTAATATCTGGCTCCACAGATGTGCACACACTAAATAGCAGGGACAAAGGCAGAAAATTGGATTTGCAATGAATCAGAGAGGAAAAGCGTTTAGAGCAACAATGGCTCCGGGAGCTTCAGAGGTGAAGAGGCTTTCGGGGAGATAGGAAGAGAAAGAAAATCTTTTGTCCCTTTTAGGGACGATGTCTTCAAAACATTTTTTGCCCTTCGGGCTTGTGAAGGAGTGATTTGGCTGACTGGCAGAATAGAAGGAGCTTTAGAAGTTTCCTGGCCTCTATGCACTTAGGAGAAGGATTGACATCACTTTTTGCCCTCTCACTGAGCCACTTGGTGACAGACTCATAGCTAAATGCCTTGAGATTAAGTTAGGGCCAAGAATGCTTTCTCTGAGGTTGGGAATGCATCTTTCTCCATTTCTGGATCGGACTGACTAGAGGGAGGGGACTGTCATTTCTAGGAGACGGCAGGTTCCTTTCCCTACGGCAGCCTGGGCAAGCAGCAAGTGGGTAATGTTGGAGTATGCTCATGTTCTCACAATGTGGCTGGTTACTGCATTCAGACCATTCAGTTTGTAAAGTATTTCCGTGTATTCACAGAAGCAGCCAAGGGGGTGTGATTTCACTAGTGGTTTGAAGGCTGGGAAATGCGTAACCAGCTCTCCCCACTCCAGTATGGATACAAGTAGGTGCAAAGCCAACTATTTGTCTTGCTGATCTTCAATGTCTGGTTCAGGACAACTGCCCTCCTGCCTTCGTTGTGTCCAGGCCTCAGTGCACTGAAGAAGACATTACGCTGAGAGTCTCCCAGCTCAGGTTTTGGGCATGGCTTCCCTGACCTTGATCAACCAAGAATCCTCCTGGATTCAGAGAGCACTAAAAATGATCTGTTGTGGGCTTTTTCTTCCTGTTCTGATCATTCTTTCCCTTTGGAAATCTCATCTAATGACACATTTTTCCTCTGACTGCCATTATGTCAGTGAAAAGCATGGAGGCTAAATTGAGGAGATGAAGGAGGGAAAGCTTTGGGGTTTTTAGGCATTATTCTCCAAAAATTATCAAATTTCTCAAGCCCACATTCACAATAGAAGTGGGGAAGGACTAAAAAATGTAATAGCATTATTATATACTATATATTTTATGTATTGATATAATTTTACTTTATTAGCAGGCTAAGTGTACTGCTTTTTAGTAATTCTCTAGGACACAATCCTCTTCCGAGCTCACCACAGTTACGTTACTTCCTTTTCTCTACATCTGGGAAAACTTTTGATGTTTTGATGCTCATTTAGGGAGGAAGGAGACGGCGCACCCCTGCACTCTCTGCTCTGGGGGTTTTTCTGCACCCTTCCTCTTGGGGCTGTGGGGTCTCTTCTGCCATCTGTTTATCACTTTTACAGCCCTTTTTGTACTCTTCCAGGGCACGTGCTGTGAACCGGAGACCCTCAGGAACAAGGATGGCAGAATTTCACTTGCATTTCCTCAGGTGCCAGGTCTGGGCAAGGTGGCTGGACCGTCCCACCTGAGACTGCTCAATGCGTTTCAGTTCCGTTACTCCAACAACCATTTTGCAGTTAAGGTTGAGCAGTAAAGCTGAAATCCCACTCCTTCTTTCTCCTTACTCTTGTGGCACTGCAAAGCACATTTTGAGGCACATTTTTGTGCTCTGAGAATACAACACTGACCAGGGGCGAATGGTCCCTGTAGCTCTATTAATGTTAAATAAGGCTTTTCATAAATCATGACTGAATTTCCTATGTTACATTATGCCAGAAATTCTTATCTTAGTTCTCAGTGAAATTAAAGGAGCAAACAAGGATTGATATTTAAGTTGCGTATCTACCTAAAAATATATTACAAACTCCATTAAAAAGTTGAAGATAATTAAAACACATTAATTTATATTAATGCCATTAAGTAGAAATACAGTATATTTTTAATGCTGAAAAATGTTTCTCTGGCAGCTTAATTAAATATTTAGAACAAACATAAACAGCTGAGATCTAATTTTCAAATGCTACTCGATCATATTTGGAGAAGGGTAAATATACCTGCATCTGTCTGCCTTTCCAAACAAAAAGGTTGCTAGCTGCACTAGAAGATTTATATGTCTCTTTTTGCCTTTCATCTACCTAAAACAAATAAAATTCGTGCTGCAGCTATAATGATGGAAGTAATAAGGGAAATGGTAATCAAGCAGAATTTAGCACTCTGAAATTGTCTAGAAATGAATTACTTCAAATGAATATTTAAACTGCATAATAATTTTATTGGGAGATTGGAAAATGAGGACTCATCAGACGCTGCAGACAGATAGATGGAGAGATAAGGGTCATCCTTTTGCATGAGTTCAGCCCTCGCTGATGAAAATGGTCCTCCCACTGGTTGCTGTGGCTTGCACACCTCATTCTGCAAGACTCAATTCCTATTTAAATCTTTACACTAGAGGGCTTACCATGTTCTTGCCACTTTGGGACTGATCATCTGCACAGCCTTTTCTTATCATTTCAAACACTGGGTTTACAAGAATTGGTACAACTGCCCTATGCTGTCTAGCTCTTGTCCTTCCTGGGTCCCACTCCATGTGTAGACCCTGGTGCCTCTGCAAAGGGAAGGCCACACACAGATGAGTGCTGGGAGTATTTACAGTTTTTGTTTGCTTGGCCCAGTTGAAAACGTCTCCTAGGGGCAAGGCTGGAGGGTATCTGTGTGGTTGAATGAGCCAGAACCACTTGATTGGTTGGACTTGATGATCTTAGAGGTCTTTTCCAACCTCAGTGATTCTATGATTCTATGATTCTATGATTGAAGGGGAGAAAGCAGTGCCTTGATTCTCTTTTGCTTGTTACAGTCATTTGCACACTCATCAGTCAGTATGGGTGTACTTCACACCCATTCAGAGTGGTGAAAATCACAGCAGGAGGTACCGGAGAATCCCAGCTTGGGGCCCTTTAGTGTCTTCAGATGGCAAATAGGGCAGGAGTGTGTCACTGTGTCAGCTAAAACTTCTTGGGTCACTCTGGCTCGTGCCAATCTGGTGCAAGACTAGCCTTAGCACTGAGGTGTGAGATGAATAGAGATGTTCTGCAAAACTTGGGTCTCTCTGTCCCCCCTGCTGTAACTCCCACTGTAGGAATTCATTGTACCTAAGGAGAGCAATGCAACCTCAGAAGAAAAAGAGTTATTACTAGTGGCAGTCAGCAAAAGTGGATCCAAAACTGTGGGGCTTGTTCTGTTCGCCACTGGTTCAAGCTGATGCATGGTTGAAGCTTTGCTCCTCTCCTTTCTTTGTGTTGCTCTTTTCTGAGAGCACTGAAGAGCTTTCCCTAATGGAAAATTCCTCAGGAAAACACAGCTTAATTTGGCTGCCCTTTCCTCATGGTAGTTACAAACAGGGATAAGGGAAAGATGGTAATTTGCAATATCCAATTCCTGCTGCATCCGCACGGATCCACAAGACACAATGTGCAGCAGCAGTAGGGCTGCCCTTATTTATGGCTGATCCTGAGGGGTCACCTGTTGTCATCTGAGACATCTTTGCTCATCTAAGACATCCACATGAGGCTGGCAGGTATTTTGTAAGGACCTCATTGTTCCAGATGACAGCCTCCACATATGAACAGGCTCTAATAAAGCATATGATAATATTTTTTCTTGACTGCTGGACCCAAAAGGGAGGTTCATCCATATGCTGGAGTCTGCAGACTGTGACAATGCACCTGCTCCCACGGCAGCATCCTTGGCCGTGCAGTGGTGGTGTGTTTCTCTGTTTCAAAGCAGTAGATTACTGTTTGAAAAACTTCAGTGGCCTTATAAAGAAATGTTTCAACTGGGTGAAATCTCTCTGGCCCTCTGTTATTTTTGTACTCACCAGCTTTCCCTATGGGTGAGTTTTTCCTCCCCTCGTCCAGAAGCTTAACAAAAATAATTAAAATTGCCACAAAGCTGTCTGTGAGCAATTCCTGTGTGTGAAAGAAAACAGACAGGAGGATGTTGGAACAAATGTTTAGTTTTGAAAAACTCTTTCCATTCTGCCGATCTCCTTGTCCTCTTCAATCATGTGAAATAAAAGCAAACATTTAACTAATAAGACATTTTTGTAAAATTACTTTTTTCTTGCCCTTGTTTTATATTACATGAATCTATCAATTTCCCCTGCATAAACAAACAAGATTAATAATTCCTGGATGTTTGAGAATATATCTACTTCTTATCATCAAGCCCATTCAAATGATTAAAAGGAATAATAAGAACGGTATTTCATGTTGAATAAAATGCCTTTTATTTGGGCATTAATACACTGTGGTCCTTCCTTACCAACACCCTAAGGAACTAAATTCTCATGAGGTAGATTAGTGTTTGAGGGCTAATCAGAAACCCAACAGAAGCACATTTGAAGGGGCACATATTTCAGGAGCTGGCTGAAGGATGGATGTTAAGAGATAGTTTTGAATGCAAACTGCTCAGAGCAGAAAATGGTTTGTTGTCACCAGAAGTGAGTGTGAATCCATTTTCCTGTCTCATGAAAAATGTTGGCGCTTCAAGGAGTTCTTTGTGCCAAAGCCATGCGCATTGGAGACCTATCAAAATGTTTGTGTTTACTTATTTATTTTTCCTGAGAAATGAGGAAGGGAGGTTGAGGAACAGAGGCGACTTGGGAGAGCAAATAGCTTGGTAGTCAAGTCCCTCTCCTGCATGCCCTGTGGATGCTCTGCTCTGCTTGCTAGGAGGAAAGGAGCTCTTTCAACCTCCCCTCTATGTCTGATACCACTCTGAGTAAACAGCCATGCAGGAGCACGTATTGGAATAGACTGGTTTGTGTCTCCTTTCTCTACTGAGCTACTGATTGGGGATTTTGGTTTCTCATCCTCTCCAACAAAAATGACCTGGTCTTGGGGGAAGGAAAAAAAAAAAAAGAGCAAAGGCTCTTGTTGATTCTTCATTTCTTAACAAGGAATATCTTGCTGAACATTTTCCAATCAATTAGCTCTGCTTTTTAATGTGTTCAGCTCAGCACCTGACTTTTCTGCTCTGTGCCAGAAGTGATGGCACTGCTGTGATACAGAGGACAAAAGTACTGCTTTGCTTCTTGCAACACAGTGAGGAGAGATTGAGGCATGAACGGCAGCACTTTGTAAGCTTGGGATGAGTCTTGAGCACTCACTTGGTGTCTTGAAAGAGCAACAGCACAGGGAGGCAGAGGACAGACCCTTCAAGTCTTCCAGAGCTGGACCCAGTGAGCTTAGCCTATATCAGCACCATTCCTACTTGCGTGAAATACTCAGCTATACCAACAAGAGTAACAAGGCAAAAGGACAACCACCCTGCCAGCATCAGGAGGAAAGGGAGATGAGGTAGAGTCCCCTCTCCTCTCCCCACCCCATCCCTTGGCTCCACAGCTTGTAGGTTTGAGTCTATCCAGAGAGCAAACCCTTTTGGCAGCAAATCATCATTTTGAGTCAGATCAGCTACGAAAGAAGGTAAAAGCAAGTTGATACATGGCTGAGCACTGAAATGCACTGAAGAGGACCACAGTGACCATTTGGGAAGTGTTCCACTAAATGGTCAAATTTCTACTGTTCAGGCAGGGGTCCACCCAGTTTGGGACCGTCACCCCAGCCAGGCAGGCACAGAAACATGGTGGTGTTTTTCTATTTCCACTTCTCTTCCTCCTTCCACCCCAACCTCCAAGTTCAATGTTTTAAGGCTTCTGGAAACCTGAACTGAAGAAATCACCAGTGGATGCACCGACCTGGTAGAAACCAGCAGTGTTCCGGTGGCACACTACAGCCCACTCTGATACATTCAGAGCTCAAAATATCTTTGTCCTCTGTCATACTCCTATTAGACTTGGTCTAAGTCACAAAGTTCATGTATCTCTCTTTTCTTTTTAATTATTTTCTCTCTCTCTTTTGGCCTATGAATATGGGAAAGATTTTATGCTGGGTTCATCTTCAGTTCAACCTTCATCAATAAATAACATACAAGTCAAAAATTTACCAAAGAAAACTTATTCTGTCAGCACAAACATTCACTTAAGTCAGACCTGCTCCGACAGGTGGATGAGGGGAACGTTACGTGACTGACTTCAGAAGAGTTGCTCTGGCAAGTGTCACGGCTGCTTGAGTTTAAAATGTCAGAGACTTGCTCCAGTTATAGCTCCTGCTGGGCACCAAAGCCTGCTGAAAAACCCTAAAAGACAGCTGGAAAGGGAATATTGTAGCAAATGTCAGTGTGTTTTAATTGACTGGTCTGAGCAAGGAAATCCACAAAATACTGAGAGGCCAAATCGTTGCCCTCAGATAGTAGGCTTCAGGAGAACTTGCAGGTGCCTTCAAAGTGTACGTCATGCATCCCCGTTGTCTAAGAAGATAAGAGTCTAATGCAGCTGGTGAAGTTCAGCTTTGAGTTTGAGAGGTGTAGATCTGTGTTCAGCTCCACAGGTCAGGGGTTCAAACCTCGCTAACGACTCTTGAAGAAGCAAATCTCACACATCTATGGCAGAAATCAGCCCCAGAAGTTTAACACCAGTGAGTTCTCAGTAATCTATTGAAAAGCAATACTACGAAGAAGGGAGGCTTTCTGCCTTTGAAAATGCAATCTCCACACCCTGCTGTATCTGAAAATGTGCTTTAGCAGTAGTGGAAATGTCACATTATCACCAGCACTGCGCTTATTGCATTGGACAGACCTGCTCAAAGTGGATAGGGACCATTTGACATAATTCAGCAATGGGTAGAGATTCTCAGCGTTCAGTGCATTTGAGGACTTTGGCTGAGCTAGACTTGAGCCAACCCATCAGGGAGGGCTGCTCCTATTTTCCTTAGTCCTCTGTCTCTTCACACTTGTTCATGACTTTCTCCTAAGGAAAGTAGAGAGTCTGGTGAGGTGGCTTACTCTGCAGGGAGAAGGCAGGAGAGCTAATACATGTCTCAGATATGAAGATGTGCTGTTAGGGAGCTAAGGCCACAGGCACGGGCAGGATGGCACAGGTCAAAACATCTTGACTTCCCTTTCAATCAAAGAACTATGAAAGCTTCTGGAAAAAAAAAAAATCCCTCAGGTATCACCTTCTGAGCTGATGCTAAAATGCTTTTTATATGTAACTAAATAAAAATAAGGCCAGTGTGCAGTGATGTCGTGGTTTAACATCAGTCGGCAACTAAGCACCACGCAGCCGCCCGCTCACTCCCCCCCCACCCGGTGGGATGGGGGAGAGAATTGGAAGAGCAAAAGTGAGAAAAACTCGTGGGTTGAGATAAAAACAGTTTAATAATTGAAATAAAATGATAATAATAATATGATAATAATAATATGATAATAATAATATGATAATAATAATATGATAATAATAATATGATAATAATAATAATACACAAAACAAGTGATGCACAGTACAATTGCTCACCACCCGCCGACCGATGCCCAGCCAGTCCCTGAGCAGCGGCCCCCCCGGCCAGCTTTCCCCAGTTTATGTACTGAGCATGACCTCCCATGGTATGGAATGTCCCTCTGGCCAGTTTGGCTGTGTCCCCTCCCAGCTTCTTGTGCACCTCCAGCCTTCTCAGTCGGTAGAGCATGGGCAGCTGAAAAGTCCTTGGCTAGTGTAAGCACTACTTAGCAACAACTAAAGATTAGTGTGTTATCAACTTTGTTCTCATCCTAAATCCAAAACACAGCACTGTACCAGCTACCAGAAAGGAAATTAACTCTATCCCTGCCGAAACCAGGACCAAGTGATTACTTGTTTCTCTCCTTTCTCTCATGCAGAGTTTTTGCTCACTTCCATGTTTGGAAAAAAAAAGTGCATTTGAGCTTTATTTCTAGTAACAGTTTTGTGAAGGACTTTCCAATATCTTACAGGGCACCAATGGCTGCTAGAGGATGGGCTAAGAAATAGCATGCACCTTCCCAGCACCTGGGGCATATGCAGCACATTGTGATGTTCATTGGCAAAGACAGACAATATGGGACAGGGCAGCAGCAGCCAAGGAAAGTTGGTAGCAGGCAGAAGGGGCTTAAGTAATTTAGAAAGAAGATATGAATACCTATTCCTTGTGAAAGTGAGAAAAACCTACTCTACTGTAAATCCTCTGGCATGATGCAGAAAAAAATGAGTGCGATACCTTGTGGCACAGCTCTTTAAAGAGTGAAAAAGATGCTCTTGCTCCCCTGAGGTTTACTTCAAATAAAGTTCCAGTTTTGGCTTGTGAAGAAGCCAGCCACCTTGCTCCTTTACAGCCCTGCTCCCACGTGTGTACATGCCCTGTGCACAGAGAGGAAAGCTTACACTCCCAAGTAGTGCATCTCCTCGTGACAACACTTGGGGCAGGAAAATAATAGCTCAGTTTTCAAGAGGGGGTGGAGGGTTAAAATAGAAACATAACCTGAGGGGGGTGGTATATTTTTTGTGTTGTGAGAAGCATCAGGCACCAAAAAGAAATGAAAGTAAAATTCACTTCTGTCCCCAGAAATCCAGCAGTCTAAACAGACAAGTGAACAAAAGGTGGGAGAGGAAAGGAATGCCTGGAGAGGTGAAGCAGTGACCCAAGGTCACAGAGCCAGGGCAGGGTTAGCAGAGGAGCCAAAACTTTCTTAGTTGCAGCCTATCCTTTGTCTATTTGTTGGACGATCTTGACTTAAGATGCCTTTTTCAAAGCCAAGTTAGCAACTATAATTGCACTCCAGTCATCTTTATTGCATTCTTATAGTTTACTCAGACAGCCTCATAGGCACAGCACTTTATGGACCTCTAAAATGGCAGGTATCTGCTGTGAGGAGCTCAGTTTAGACTGCGCTTAGCACTGTAAAGTAATGGCAGACAATAAACTAAAGAAGACAGGTGGGAGGGCTGTAACATTGAATGTGCTGATATATCAAAGAAAAGGTAATGAAATCCTACGTGGCTAGATCATCCTTCATCCGTAAAACAGGACAGTTCACAGCAAGGGAGGATTACATTTAAATGCAGCTCTGCCTTACTAACATTTTTTGGCCATCTTCCCTTCTCTCTTGCCTGTGCTGTGGTGACCACTAGACTTTCCCTTTGATCTCAAGCTTAGTGGGTGAACAAGGAAAAAAGAAGGTTTTTATAACCTTTAAGGATAAAGCAAATATAGGTCAAAACCTAACTGTTTACCTAGCACCAATTTTCAAAAAAAAGGATGAGGCTGGACCTGGAAGTAAAGGTGTGCTGGCCAGTGAGAATGCACATATGGAAAAATACATTGATAAATGTGAAGGAGTAGTGAAGACAAAGAGAGTAACGTGCTCTGCTTGGGGAGACTGGAGAATCACTGTCCTGCAATACCAAAAGCCAGGAGGGTGAAATTGCATTCACAGTAGCAATTCTATAAATGTATGCTATGACTGTTGGAGAATACAGCGTTGTCATTGAGAAAAAAAGCAGGGAAAGGGATAGAGAAAACTAAAGAGTAATAATCTGATTGTAATTGCACCAGATGTTTTGGAACCAGCCTGAAAGCAAGGAACAACCAAAGACATGGAGGTGAGCAGAAAGCGGACTGAAAAACAACACAGGTTTATCAAAGGGAGAGCACGCCGTGCTGCTTGATACCTTCCTTTGATAAAAAGACTATATCCATGGGATTTCCCTTGTATAAAAAAAAATCAAGAAAACATTTGAGACAGTGCCACATGAGAAACTATCAGTAAAATCAGAAAACACGAGGACCAAGAACATGAGTGCAAGAACTGTACGGTGAATAAGGAAATGACTGACAAGGAGGCTTTAATAGTTGCAGAGAAGTTACTGAAAATCTTTCTCAAGAATCCTTGCAAGATCATGCAATAGACAAGGAGAAATGGTTAAGAAAGAGAAATACCTTCCTTCACAAGATGGCTATGAGCCACAGATGCAGTATGGCTATGAAAAGGCAAATACCATGGTAGGCTGCACTGGGAGAAGCACATCCAGAAGAGGTAGGTAAGTAGTGACACCACCGTGTAAGGCACTGGTCAGGCATCAGGAATTGTAACATTTTTCTATATAAAAACTAAATGCAAAATTCTGGCTGTCTACATTCAAGTGAGATCAATCACAAATTGACAGGAGCAGGAAAGTAGAGTGGATAGGAGCAAGAGAATGTCTTTTATGAAAAGAGACTAGAAGAGTATAACTCTTACAGCCTAGAAAAAGAAAGATGAGCAAGTGTATGACTACTGTCAGCAAATATGTGAGGATGAGCAAATACACAGGATGGGTACTTGGCACCAGAGAAGAGAAGATTAATGCAGGTGAAAGAACAGACACACACAGACTAGCAGGGATAGTCTTGAGCTAGAAATTTCTAACCATCAGAGGAGCGAGGCTCTGGAACAGTTTCTGGATGGGGTCAGGGTATAAGACTAAACTATTTTGAAGATGGCACATAATTTGGCTGCCTGCAACAGCAGGGGCTAGATGTAATGATCTGGGGGATCCCTTCTCGCCCTGAGCACCTCTATGTTAAGGAGCAATGCACAACATCATGGGTGCAGTTAGGGAACTAATCTCCACATGAATTGTTATTCACTGCCCTCTGCTGAGGGTTTTTTTTTTGGCTGTGTTTACAGTGTTTGAACACTGGCTGACTGAGTCTTGGATGTGATACCTTTTGGTGTAATCTGCATACCTTTCTCCCCAGCCCTGAAAGCATGTCATCCAGCAGGGAGTACATCCCTGAGCAACCTGCCCTCCAAGAATATGTCCAAAAGAGCTGGGTGTCACTGGGAGAAGGCAATGCATCATTGAGGCATAAAGGCAGGTATGCAGTTGTAAGAAGAGATGCTCTGTTTTATGTGTCTGCTGTGGGGAAGAGGTAGTGTGCAAAGTACAGAAAATAAACTGTGGGTCGAGCACTGCCTTTACGATTACTAAGAGACTTCACATTCCATCAATTCTAAGAAGACCTCTGGTCTTTAATCCAATAGCTGAGGCTTACAAACAACTTGCTACCATAACTCACTAAATCTTCATGACTCTCTGGGTCAGAAATGCAGCCCTGGTGATTAGAATTCAATAGATCTCCACCTCTTTACACCAAGATTGGGTCTGGCCACGCAGTCATCCTGGTGGCCTTTGGCTTAGACTATGTATTAATTTAGATACAGCATTTACCTCTGCAGTTCAACAGAGTAAAGTTATCAGTTATTTGGATAATGTAATATGAAAGGGAAATACAGTTTCATTTAGAGATCTACAGGGATAATTTAGTGTTCCAAATAGCCTCTTGACAGATACCTGCAAATTAAAGGTTACTTTCTTCCTCAATTTAATAACAGAGCTCTCCTAGATGCATCCATCTTAGTAAAAAAAAAAAAAAAATAAAAAATTTCAGAGTCTAATTTAGCAACTGCCCACAGAGTACTGGGATATTTATAAGAAAGCAATACCTGAATTATTTCAGCCTTTAGTAAATCTATAAATATCACTTACAGAAGTAGACACTGAGATATCTTCTGTGAGCTGGAATCAGTGGGCTACCATTCATATCCTCCCCAAACACCCCCCAGCAGCTGGGCTTTGGATTTCTCACTCCACAAGGACCTACTAAAGATGGTCAAAGCCAGGTTCATGATTTTGATTTATATTAGTTGTATACAGTGGCTCAGAGCATATTTACAGACATATCTCAAGATTTTCCTAGTTAAAAAGATTATAATCTTGTGGAAATAGGACCGTCCCTTCTGTGACATGTAGAATAGAGCTGCCAGATCTGTCTGAACACCATCCCAGAAGCAGGAGCTTTGCTCTCGCTAGCCCTGCAGATGTCATTGTTCAGTTCCGGGTTCTTAGCCAGGCTATGGCAAAGATGTGTTCCCCAGAGCCCTCCCTCTCATTTTGCTCCACAAGTATCTGAGGAGACAGTGTGACTTCCTGAACTTGGGCAGTGGATCCAAACACTTTGAAGGCCACCACCGTATCTGAACTTTTAATGGCCCGGGTTGCATGTTCAGCTGGGCAAAGCACCCTGAAGCCCAGACCAGCTGGGTGAAACCAAGATGCCTGACAAGCACTATGTAAGGACTGTAATGCTACCTTGGTCCTCAACTGGGATCTTTGGATGGTGCCACAGTTGGAAAAACAACTGGGAAACTTTTATTTTATGACATTAAGGTTACAGATAATGAATAGGTCAAGTCTTATTTCCAGTGATCCTCTTAAATGGTGCTGCCAATAGTGACACAACCTTTGTTTGGAAGGATGCGAATATGTCTTGGTGCTTATCTGGAGACAGCACTTAGAGAGAGGAGCATCACTTGAGAAACAGAAGAAGGTAGCTGCTGGAAATGAACAATCATTTCTTATCATGCCATTGAACACTTATAAATTATGTCCTTGTTTTGACCTGCTGACCTGAGAAGTTTGTACAAACAAAAGTCATTTGTATGAAAGTCTTGGAAGACTTAGAGAAACATGTATCTGAATTTATTTCAATTAAAATATGAAAATGTAAAGTTAAAAGAAAAAAGACAGAGTTCCTTTGCCACTGATAGTCATTACCCAAGAAAGGTAAGATAACTTCTGAAATAAAGAGTTCTGTTCATTGACATCTAGGCTTCTATACAATAAATTTTTTGCCAGCATAGTTACTTTGCTGGTCAATGCGATGAGGCTGATTTCATCTTGAACTTGATGTCCAGGCAAAAGGCCCTAGTTCACCTGCAGTTGCACTGCCTTTTGGTGATACAGTTTATTTCAAGAGGACTGAACTGTTGGAGAGATAGGAATTGAGATCCAGATTCTTTAAGGAAGTCAATAAACTTTTCCTCACTATCTTATTGATGACAATATTAATTTGTCTGCTTTCTATGTTCAATCAAAAAAACTTTGCAGTAGTAGCATATAGAGCTCAGACAACATGCATCTCCTGATCAGTTATCAGGTCTTAGCATTGTGTCCCTTCCCATCATACCTGTGTCTTCCCATATCCCTGAAAATGACTTGCTTCAGTAGCCTTCTTTAGTGTGCTGAGGGGAGGTATTTGATTTGTGCTAGTCTTTTGCATCCTTTTTGGCCCAGCTGCAGGAGACTGCAAGCAAAGCAAAGACAAAAAGAATTATCTTGTGTCTTGAGCTTGGAGCATCTTTAAAATAACCCAACCCACTGCTAGAGTCTGAACAGAAGGTCATAGAGATCTCCATCTCAACTAGGAGACGTTTGTTCCTCTCACCAGAAAGCCAATGTGTTCAAATAATAAATTTCTACATGAATAATATGCTAATTTATTATCACTTGTCTAAGTTACATGATGGGACACAGCTCTCTGCATTCAGGAAATGAGGATGGAAACATAGTGCTGCTTCCTGCCTGTGGCATTTGCATCTCTGGGATGTAAACTCCTCTGGGTCACTATCAAACAACATTTCTGCAGTTTTTTGGTTCTCTGCTCAAAGCTAGGTTTCAAACCAGATCCCAGGAAACACCGAATGTTTTAAATTCCTGTTGAAAAGGACACGTACAGTGACAGTCTTAACACCTACTCAGGTCAGGTACTTCTTTGATTCTGCTACAAAAGAGGATAGCCGTGAGCTGCAGCTCCCACAGAGTTATTCAGTGTTTATCTCTAAAGGGGTATGACATTTGAAGCTCAGTAACAAGCACCTATCCTCCTAAGCAGAGAAAGCTAAATGCAAATTTCATGGCAATGCAAATGCAGAATTTCCATTTCATGCTTGGAAGAAGGGGGTGGCTTTGTATGACCTGATCCAATTTCAGAGTCTTCCTGAACTGATAGATCTGATCTGATCTGAACTAGCTGCTGCTGCCCTTGAGTGCCTGCAGTCCTTGCTATCTTTTTGCTGTTTCTGTATTTCTTTCCTGGAATCTGATCCTCTGCCCTTCCCTGTCCCCCAGCACTGACTCCATTTCAGTGCTTTGTGAAGTTTCTCCTTCCCTCCCATGGGGGTTCATTTAGGAGCCCACCTTACTAACTTAAACTCCTATCTTTGGCCATGCTGGCCCACTCCAGCCTCTCCAAATTCTCATGTCTCCCTATCTACAGCATTAACATGTCCATTGCTCATCCCGTGTCAAAGCACCGAAATCACTTCCCACAGGGGACAGTCCTGCTGGCTAGTAGCGATTACTCAGATAGCAGCTTGTAGGAAAGATAACAGCCACTTAAGCTGATTGACTGATAAATTTTTGTTGTGGTACCACTTCACTGATTTCAGCACAAAGCCCTGTGTGTGGCACTAAGCAGGAGCAGCCTCACTTGGGAGCCACCAGCAGCTTCCTGCCCTGATGCAACTGTTATGTGCCCCCATCAGGGCTAATCTCTGCAGGTGTAGGGGGAGGTGGTGGTTTTGCCTCTTTGGTTTTGGTGACCCTTTTTTTTTTCCCCAGATAAAATCTTGCCTTGCCTTGCCTTGCCTTGCCTTGCCTTGCCTTGCCTTGCCTTCCCTTCCCTTCCCTTCCCTTCCCCCCTTCCCCTCCCTTTTCCCATGCACAGCTAGGTACTAACACACAGCATCTGTTGGCTGGAGCAGCTCCCAGTTGGCATAGGGCAGCTACCCAAGGGCACATAGGAAGTCCGTGGTAGAGCCGGAAATCAACCCTCCACCAAAATGCCAAATCATCATTTTCAGAGACTGAAACAATGACATTTTTTTCATTCTTTTAACTCAGAGCACAGGCAAAATGCCAGGCCCCGTGATCACTGCCAAGGGGAATGGAAGCGACTCTTCGCTGACTTTGTACGTGTTGATGTCCTTGCAGCAGACATAAGGCTTGGGACTCTAACACATGGATAGAAGTGACCCCCTCAAATCTGCAACTGCAAAGGCTTGGGGCTCTTTCATCCGCTAACAGGGACATGACATTGCTGCCCTTCATCGAGCTGCTGTATGGAGCAGTCAAGAGCTTAATATCAATGATGTGCCCTGAAATTAGGGACTGTAGCCTGCCCAGCCCCTGTTTATGAATCACGAAACAAAACATGGCCACTCCGATCTCAGTTTGTCCACATTTTCAGGAAAAGTGGTGGTGTAGAACCGTCCTCTAAGGCTGGGTTCTGCACCACCCCAAGCCGTGGGCTAGTGACAAGGAAAAACAGAGAAAGGATCTCTCCTGCCCAGAGAAGCTCATGCAGAGCAACGTGAAACCCTCCCCACCTAACCCACAGCACAGTCTTCTAAAGCTCTCCTTTCACTTCAGCCAGGGCAATGCCATGGCCTTTAATCAAATTCCCCCCCCGAGCAGCCATGCATACAGTCTGCATCCTCTCACTGCAGTGCATTTATTCCCACTAAGTGTGCAGTGTGTATGTGAGATACTGTCTTCCTAACCATTCCTCTCTTAATAAATTATTGATAAAGCTTCTCCTTGACAGATTGCAAAGCCAGGGAGCCCTGGGCAATTCTGCTCCTCCCCTAAAATGTTCTAACACTTGTATTTTTCTGAAGAACATATGCATGTTTTTCCTGATGACTTTGCAGCTTTTTGAATTGTCGTCGTCTTCAGGAACACAAACGCTTTGGCTTCCTGCAGACAGGAAAACCACTTTCCTCCCCTCTACATTCAACTTTTCATATTGCTTTTGGGTTTAATAGGGAAATACTCTACTGGAGACGTGACTGGACTGCTTATTAACAGTTCATGAAGTATTAACTCTAGGCTGACAGTTGGCTTTTGTATAAATGCTCAACAAAGAAGCAAGTTAACACACAAACACTATTTTACAATTGTAGCTGACTTGTGCTGAACATTGCTCTGTGATCTTGTCAGCAAGGGATGAAGGCAGCACTATCTCCAATAGGCTCCTTAAGGAAAACCCTGCTGGACAATGTGAATGAGCAGAAAGCAATGGGACGACTGCAAAATATTTAAACTCCTTGGTTCTGATGCTGTTTTCCTCCTGTTCGTATGTGCTGGCCATGTACATACTCAGTTGTCCACTCTGCAGACCTGTATACAACCTTCTAGAAAACCACAGAAATGATCCATTGGCTGTGGCATAAGTCTGGGAGTCGGGACTATCAGGTTCTATTCAGGAAACCATCCCCATGCCACTGTGTGGTACAGGAAACTCATTGAGAACTTTCTTGACTCAGCTAATCCATCTAAAACAGCAAACAGTGTCCAATGCTTTTTAAGTCTTAAAAACGTTATGTATAATTAACAATGTGTGCAGAACGTGTGGCAATTCTCAAAGGAGAGGCCAATGCCAACAAGACTGACATTGTTACTGGTTTCATTATTATACCTGGTTCCCACTGGGAGCACATAGTTTTTCACTGAGTTGGGGCAGTATTTCACAGGTTGTGTTTCTGTACAGCTGCATATCTGAGGAGCCAAAGAGCTTGGGATCGTTCAGGTTTTATAAATGCAGGAGGTTCTCAGTATAGTAGGAAAACATCATTTTAGTAGAATCTTCCCAAATACAGGCTCGAATTGACCACGTGGGAGCCAGCATGGCAGATGTGAGCTTCTTGGCAGTGTGCCTGGGGGGGTGTATGCCCCGAGTCATCCTTGTATATCTTAGACCGTTAAAAACATCAGGCAGAGCCATGTGTCTGCTGGAAACTGAGTTCCCCAGGCACGCTCTGACTACAGTAAGTTGCCTTGGAGGTCTGTTAGCAGCCAAAACCTGACTTATCTCTAGAAGCAGACAGAGTAGCCTTCAAATGGCAATGGAGAATATATTTTACTGTTAGTAAAGCCACATACAGCACTTGCTGTCCCAGCAACAACCAAGGTTGAGCTGGGTTCAGGGTACTCTTTGCAGTGCTTGAGCCAAACAGGCAGGTTCGGGGCAGGCAGCTCTGCTGGAGCCGTGCCCATGCACAGGTCATGTCATGTTTGCAGGGCTTTATTGATTACTGGAAGTTGGTTTGCAGTTTTTAGAAAGTGGGGTAACCATCAAACTTCATATTCTTTCCAATCTCCCCCAAATCATCTTTCTAAAATTCTGCATCCATTTACTGTGCCAAAAATATTTTTAAATATTCCCTTTAAGTCAGCAAAATCTCCTGCTATTTCCATATTTAACTTCAGCATTATTTTTATCTGCTCTGTTTTGCACTTCTAAAGTCAGGTAGAACTTTTTTGTTCTCTTTGAAAGCTGCAAATGCTCCACTGCCGGTCTGGTTTTGTGCTGACTCTAACCACTTCATGGAGAGGCCTCCTTCAAATTCCCCAAGGAAGGGGGTCGTAAAAGGAGGAGGGATGGTAAAAAGCAGGTAGAGGTTGGAAGATGGTCAACACTTATCAGCTCTGTTTCTGTGAGTGGTTACATATATTCTCATTTGACGCATTCAGAGCTGTCAATGACAGTCCTTGCATGGTAAGAGCTTGCACCTTTAGGGTTTTCTTTTTTAAATTTGACATAACTTTTATCTCCATAAGTCATCAGATATCATACCCCAGTGGCCATCCTTTCCTCTCACCAGAGAAAAATATAAGCTAGTTTTCCTTCAGTACCTCTGTCCCACTGGGCCAATCCTTGTTTCAGAATATGAAGTATCATAAAGTTTATGCAAGACACTTGTTTTCCTTATATTTTTCACTATTACCAATATAGGCTTTCAAGCAAAAGCCACATAAACTAACAAACCTTTTTTCCTACTTCTTCTTCCAGACCTGGTGGTCTGGCTCAATTCTTGATTTGTGGATAAAACTTAAGGGTACGATCTATTAACCCCATTTTGTTTTTATGTATCTCCTTTGCTGCCTGAGACCTGCATTTAAAACTTTAATCCAGAGAGAACTGATAGGAAAAGCATTGACTGCTAGCTAGAACGGATATTTCTAATCCATCTTCATCAAAAGTACACCCAGTTCGCCCTCCTTAATCCTAAATTACAACCATTTTCTACACACTTTGGAAAGACGGTTAATATTGAAAATAAACTACCCCAGGGCAAAGTCTGTGGTAGCAATTACCTTCCCAGTGAGGTAATCCCTCCATTCAGCTTTTAAAGGCTATAGTTTTCAGTGCCAGGGTCTTCAGAGGTCTTCAGTCAGGATTATGAGATTTCAGGGGTCTTGCACTCTAGTTGGGATCTCTTTATATAACTTTTTTTTTTTTCATTACCAGTGAATGCTTTTTAAGACACCACTGAAATGATCATGCAAAGGACACCAGCAGAAATGGGACCTCAGATGCCCCCTGACCTGTTAGAGATATTGCAAAGCACTGTCTCTAGCTAACTAACTATGAACACAGTTTCTGGGTCCTGATCTTGGGAACAAGGGGTTTATTTCTGAAGCTAATAATATAAGATTAATCTGAATTAAATCCCTCAATCCGAGTATCTCAAAATAAGACCTCTTCTCATTTATTTGACAGGTTTTGGAGAAAAGTTTCTCAAAATTTCTGGACCACAGAAAGGCCTCACAGCCCCAGTTGCACCTCACCATTCATGCCCCTTGTGAAAGATTTGCAAAGGCAGCAGGGATGTGCCAACCAGCTGTGCCTCAGACTTCTGGAGTCCCACAAACCACAACTGGGGGACCACTGGGACTGAACCTCATGGGCATGTGCTGAACAAACTGAATACAAGCAAACACTGAATGACAGTCTTGGTCCCCAAGAATTTGCAACCTGAAACACAGGTACTTAATTTTGGGGACATTTTCAAAACTGGAAAAGTGATTTCACTGCCAGTTTTCTGCCTCAATATCCTAAATTACGTCATGTCAAACTGTGGGATATAGTACAGAGAAGACAAGGGCCAGCAGTGACAGCACTGTGAGAAGATGCCAGCTGTGGTCTGGCAGCCATAAAGGTGCTCAGGCTATGGTCCAGCTGACCTATCTTGCATTTCCCGAGGACGTATTAACTCAGATGCTAACACATCTACACCGTTTCTAGTCCTGGTACTACCTTGGTCATCAGTGGCTCGGGACCTGTGGGGCCACTTGGTGGGCAGCATTTTAGGAACTTTTGAGAATGATGTCCTTGAAGCTCACGCTCCTGTCTGGTAGGTATGGAGTGTTATTTTACAAGGATGAAACAAAGGATTTCTAGAAAGTTCTTAATTCAAACAAAAACAGTGCAACTGTGTGTTTTATTTCCACACTGAGCTCTGGAACAACCAGTTACCCTGCATGAAAAAAAAAGTCAGTTTGTGGGACATAGATAAAGAGAAAGACATTTGTCCTAAAAAGCCACAATATAAAAAGAAATTTTCTTACATCATGTATACACTAGAAGAGCATAAACAAGGCAGAAGAATCAGGCTTTCGCATTTTCTAGGGGATCCTGCTCTGGATTCTGTTGTACTGCAAAGCCATGTCTAATAACCTGCGTAACAAAACCATCAACTGTTCTCTTCTAACCATCCCCAAGAAATCATGCAGTTTTGATGGTATAACGGTACACCACAACCTTTGTTATGAGAGCTATGACAATCCTAGAATCATAAAATGGTTTGGGTTTTTTGGGTTGAAAGGGACATTTAAAGATCATCTAGTCCAACCCCCCTGCCATGGGCAGGGACATCTTTCACTAGATCAGGTTGCTTAAAGCCCCATCTAACCTGACTTTGAACTCTTCCAATCATGGGGCATCTACAACTTCTCTGGGCAACCTGTTCCAGTGTCTCACCACCCTCATCGTATGACAATCCGGGAATTTGTCTGCCCACACCTCTCAACAATACCACTGGGTGCAGACATCTGTAATATAGACTTCAGTTTATCCATCCAGTCTTCTCCCACCACTTGCTTCCTGTGCCTGCAAACTCGCAGAGGCAATGCATCCTAGAGCTAAAGGAGGGGTTGGCTGGGAACCTTCCCAGGGACCATATACCTTTCAAAGGTATCTGGACAACTACATTATTCCTGAAGGGTGACCAAGGCAGTTAACAGATTTGGACATGAATAAGGGACAAAGGAGTGGCTGGTTCTGCCCTGGGTCATCAAGTCCAGACACCTTTCACCATTAGTGACAACATTGTAAATCCTGTTCATAATCTGGCCAAGCTCTATCTTGAAATCATCTAGATTTCCCTTCCTCCATTACTTTTACTAGCGGGGCATTTAAAATCCTCACTCTTCTAATAGAAACTGCCATACAATTCTCAGCCCAAACTACCTGACAGCTAAGTCCCTGTTCCATCACTTCTTTTAATAGTCCTCCCTCTATGGTTTATACCCAACCCTTCATCTCACGTTGTACAGAATGATCACCTCTCTTCCATTTGTTAACCCAAGCAAGTTAAACATAAGATAAATGGCTTTATGTTGAGAGGAGATCAGACTCCTTGTCTCACAGAATTGCACAGCAAATCTCATGAACCCCTTCCAAACCATGCCCGTTGGTCTAGGTCACGGGGGACTGGAGTTGTGCAGTGAAGTATTAAAGACAGGGATTTGCTGGTTCCTGTGGAAAAATACCTGTCCTGCTGTACCATTACTGGAAATATCTCATCTGAAAAGTCCCTGGCTCACAGTGACTATTTTCATGCTGAATTCCCTCCTCTCCCAGCCATGCTATTTTCCAGTCATGTGGGACTATTCCCAATCCAACAAGTTTTTTATAGTTCTTGCTATCAGGGTTGGATTTTATGTGTTGTTTTTTCCAGCAGTCTGGGTTGGATATTTTTCAGTCCCCTGAGTGTACTGAGTTCTCTGGACTTGGCTTTTACCTGGGATATGACTGTACTCTTCTACGTCTGCTCCATTCTCCCGATTGCCTGGGTTTTACAAGCAATCCTGCATCTTTCTCCTTATTAAAACAAGAAACACAATCACCATTTCATGTTTTGTCTAGGGCTTTAGTCCCCTCCCAAGCCATACTGGTCCTGCCTCTTTTCTTCTTCTTCCTTTTAATAGCTAGACACCTTTCACTACCTCATATTTATTTCTTGTGCCAGAAATAACTCAGTTTGACTCTTGGCATTTCTCATCCTGTTGACAGCATTAACAGATGAATATTTTACTAATGCTTCTGAGAGGATAGTCCCAATTTGCCTTTCTTATTCAGGTTGGATTATAGGAGTCATTTGCTAAAAGCGAATAAACAAGAACCCTTTACTTGTAAACAGAATTTAATTGGTAATAGAATAATTTAGAGATAACATCACAGTACCCTTCTGGCATAGGATGCACCATCACTTTCATGCTCATTGATCCCATCTAATTTCCATGGCACGCAGACTGCAGCTCCCATCAGACCTCTGGAGACTACCGTGGAAAGGTCACTATATTTGACACATGCATTTAATTTAACATCACTCACAAGGGACTGTCCCTTGACTCCACATTTCCCTGTCTCCCACCTTATGTGATGTGCAAGCTCCTTTGGGTAGGCGCAACTAGTCCATTTGGTGTGTGGACAGCATCCAGCCCAGGAGAAGTGCACCTTGCCACAGGGCTCTTAGATGTCACCATGTCCCTAGTGAGAAAAAATGGCGGTGCTTTGCTCCAGTTTAATCACGTGTCTCAATTTTGTGAGCATTAAAACCATCCAAAGTATTTTCATGTAAGTCTAGCTGACAGCTTTTTTTTGTGAATAATGAAAAGAAGTAGGGTGAAATTAAATACCTCTAAAATGTTTTGTCAGTTTTCCCCCTATGTTCCATCTCTGCTTTGCACTGACAGACAAATAAGATGCATGTGAAAATAAAATCACCAATGAATAACGCATTTCTTCAGGAGAGCATGTAAAGTCAGGAAGATTGTCTTTCTCATTTATGAGTTTAAAGCATGAATAATTTAACAACATACTGGCACACTAAATATTTATTTGTGGTACTGCTCTGAGCAGAAAACATTAAAAAAAGCACAGAAAACAAACTTTACTTTGACCATAAAGATATAAATAGATTTACAAACTGACTTAAGGGGTTTAGGAACATGTACCTCAGTCGCAGTAGGATTTATGCTTCTAAATCCCTGTTTTTTTTCTGGAAATATCCTCTGACATTCTGTGTGGTTCCTAGATACTTACATTGGTTTGTCTTGATGTGCCTTCTACGTCAGGCACTTTTTGAACACAGTATGTGCTAATACTCTGGAATCAGCACTTGAAAAAAGACACATCATCTGTATTGGTTTTATTTATAAATAGACTTCATACAATTAAAAATTAAATCCCCCATCCTTGACCAGCTTTTCTGAAATGGGGCTAACAATCTGAGCACTTGTTTTGCTGTGTGCAAAGCAAATAATGATCAGCCCTTCCTGGAATTAGCCTCGGGAGAAAAGATGGGGGTGGAAGAAGAGGATAGCGGAGTCTCTTTGCTGTAAATAGAGAGGAAGGAACGTGGCTACACGTTTGCCATTGTGTGTTTTCCAAAGATGAAAAGCAAACAACACCTAAAGCCCCTCAGGCAACTCAGTGTCTCTGTTTGCTCTCTCTTCTCTCAGATGTCACCATGTGAAAGGGTACTTAGGCTCCTAAATCTCCGAGTTACTTTTCTGTCTCAGTTTACAGCAGTGCATGAAGGGACAGGACAGAGTGGACAACATGTTCAGACACAGCCCCACTTTTAAGTACTTGGCTTTATAGCTCATACACCATGATTTTAAGATGGAGCTGACTGCATGTAATTTTAGCTAGAGACAAACAGCACAGGTAAAGCTGTAAAGAGAGATCGTATTTTAAATACAGAAGCACAAGATGCCAGAGCCATGACTGAGCATCTGAGTGTTTGCTTTCTGAGTCATATTAGGACTATCTTTTCAAGAAGCTTTCTCCGTATTGTTCATTTTGCAGCTCCCTTTTTTCAACAAGCTGATCATATTGTTTTCCTCTGCAAAGTGGTAAGATGAACATATTTTCAGGCTAGTGAATGAGCTGCCTGCATCCTGCAACACCGCATTTAAAACCAGTTTCTGCCAGATCTCGCACACAGGAAAAGTACTTCATGGGCCTAATAGGCTGCCCATAGCACAGTCTAGGAAGCTCAGGCTTCAAATGCAGCGTTAATTCCTGGGAGAAGTGCAAAAAGTTTGAAGTGTCAATGACACGGCTTTCTGAAAGAAGAGTCCTAGTTAAAAGTTAGGGCATGCATGTAGAAACTGTTGGATGCCATTCTCTGTCCTGTGTTATAGCAGATGGTTGGAGTCAGATTAGATAACAACAATGGTCCTTTGTGGACGTATAAGCCATAAACGGCATCAAGATAGCAATGTATATTTATGTTAAACCCATAAAAAGTATTTGAAACCATCACTAGGATTACAAAATCAGACACACAGAGGCTAGGGAAAGCCAGAATTAAGGAAAGACTGCTAATTTATGTACAACCACTATGATTGCTTTTTAATCTCATAATTAATTATGCACATTGCTCTGTGATGTGAGGGTTCAGGAGGAAAAAGAGCTCTTTTCCAACCTCTCCTGACCAGCTGGTGGCAAGGCAGAGTGAGAAGAGCTGTGACATGGGCCACTGGAAACACCTGCTTTTGGGTTTCGGAACCCTGGGAGCAGGGACCTGGACACAGGGCTCCCCTCTTGCACTGCCCAGAGCAGTGGGGTATGGGTCTGAACCCCCACACCATCAGGGAGGGGTTGGACTTCGGCTTTCTTCTTGAATGAGTGCTCCAGCTGGCATGACTCCGAGCTTCACCCTAACAGACAGGCTTATGGTGACATTCAACCCTGCAATGCCCCAATCCATCAGTGGACTGGACCTCCACCCTCAGGTCCCAGCTGGAAAACAGAGGCAAGAGCATTTCCCTGCTGCACAGGAATGCTGCAAGGGCAGAGACCATTACAGACAGATTGCAACGTGTTCAGATAGCAACGGTTAAATAAATGGAAAATGTCTCACATAAGCCTGTCAGCTCCTCCACTGATCTCCAGAGCAGAGGCTGGAAATTATAGCTCTGTACATTAAATTAAATGGTGAGTTTGTCCAACAAAGCATAAGTTAATTAATTTTTACTTGTTCTCGCTAAGGTTTGAACTGAACTCATTTGTGTTCAAAGGACAATGCTTTAACCCACTGCCTTAAGTGTTTTCTAGTCTTACTGTCTTGGTTCAGCTGCAACTCAAATCACATCACTCTGAAGCTTCTACCATTCACTGGCCAAATGTGTAAAAGCTGATTTTTTTTTTCCCCACTTTGCCTGGTAGTAGGTGACTGCATATCTGAAATTAGAATCACGGCCTTTGTTTACTATTCTGAGTATAAATTTTTCCTCCTTGAATTTCCTCTTTATTCTTGACATGGTTTCAGGCTCTTTAATTATTCGACACAATGAATATTTTCATCTTCACTTCACAACTCTGTATGTTTTAATTTCTTTTCCCCTTCTAAAAAAACAAACAAAAAATCATCATTTATTTTGCCATTTGGAATAAGCAGTCTTCTGGAAGCTCAAGAGAGCGTTCATCTTTCATCTTTCATCTGTAGGTGAAAACAAGTGGCTGCCATGAACTAATCAGTGGCACACGCTAATGCCAGCAGTGTTCACGGTGGGACAGTTTTCCATCCTCTGCCTTTGAAGCCTCCTTACTTCACAGTCATCTCTTCAGTTTGATGAGCTAAAGGCACTTTCCCCAGCATATCACTGTATTAGCTGGGTGTTGTTTATGGATTTTCTTGGCAACGGATACTGTGGTACACATTGGTGTGGGAAGGTCCATGTACTTTCACACACACCAGTGCTTTGGGCAGCCAGGCTTGTGGTAGCTTCTGAAGAAGGGGTGGGTGACAACTACCGCTGGGGGGAAGAAGTCTTGTCCACCTCCATTGTGAGCAGCACATTGGGCTCCCTAGGACTCTCCTCCCATTTCCAGCTGTGACCTTTCTCCATCCCCTTCCCATGGCAGCGAGAGCCTGGCCCAAGCCTGGCACCTCTGTGTGGGTGGGGTAGCAAATCCATCCCAGGAGAGCCAAGAATACATGTTCCCCCACTGCTTGTTCAACCTGACACTGTCTTCTTGGATCTCGTTAGGTCGTGCAGAGAAGAAATGAGAAAGGCAAAAGCCCAGCTAGAACGCAATCTGGCCGCTGTTGTTAAAGACAACAAAAAAAGTTTTTACAAATATATTAATGACAAGAAGAGAGCCAAGGAGAATCTCCATCCCTTACTGGATGCGGGGGGGAACATTGTCACCGAGGATGAGGAAAAGGCTGAGGTACTCAATGCCTTCTTTGCCTCAGTCTTTAACAAGCAGAGCAGTTATCCTCAGGGTACTCGGCCCCCCGAGCTGGAAGACAGGGACGGCGAGCAGGATGAACCCCCCGTAATCCAAGAGGAAGCAGTCAATGACCTGCTACGCCACCTGCATGCTCACAAGTCTATGGGGCCGGATGGGATCCACCCAAGAGTGCTGAGGGAGCTGGCGGAGGAGCTCGC
>NW_008796181.1:2262597-2264151 GCF_000699145.1 Aptenodytes forsteri
CTTTTCCAACCTCAATGATTCTATGATTCTATGATTCTGCCCTCTAGACATTGCTGAAAAGTCCAGTCCCAAGCTGGTGGTGATTTTACTTATGTATCTGTGTTTTCCAAGCTCCAGGCCTCGCAGGTAGGCTCAGAAATGACCCTTTTGAAGGAGGGTCTTCTATTTTGTCACACTCTCAATCTGGCTCTAGAATACGTACTCGGCAACAAAGAAAGAGGCATCTAAAAACTGGGATATTTATTACCTAAGTATACATTTAGAAGTCAGGCTCTACGATACATTGCCCCTGGTGAAAAATCATTTCCTTTGAAAAAGACTCACCTTTCTTCATTTTGGGTATATTGATCTGTCTTAAGGGCAACCTGGATTTTGTGGGATGGCTGACTGCATATGCATAGAAAAGTAATATACACAGCACTGAGTGAAGGTCCAATCAAGAATATTCAAAAGTGAACTTAAACTTCACTTAAACATCAACTCCTGAGCCACAGTTTGCAATTACTTAAATAAATATATAGAGTTACTCTTGCCTATATAGGTGAATGTATTTTTGCCTTAGTTTACGCTGTCAAAAACTGTATTGCAAATGGTTTATCTACATCAGAGTGATAACTCTTTTTCTGTGGAGGAAGAGAAATGGTTAATATGCAGCTTTTTATGGCTTTCTGGGAATAAAAGATGAGGAGAATGCTCCGAACATTTTAGTGAAAGATGAACCAATGACAAAGATGTAAGAGAAACCCACAGCCCACAAGTGCTTTTCATCAAATACTGCCCAATCAATACAACGCTAAACAAAATTTAGACCGCTGGGGTAAAAATAACACATTCAAGATCACTTTGGAAATTGGACTAAAAATAAAGATTAGGTTTTGCCTTGGGATTAGATGGTTTAATCCTTCTTCTTTTTGTATTTTTTTTTTTTTTAATTGTGGGGTGGTTTGTTTAGCTGGCTTTGGCACTTTTCAGCCACCCCCTGTTTGGTTGCATCCCAAGCCTGCCTTGGGATAGAGATGGCTTGGCAGTCGCTGTTGATGAAAATTGTTTTACAACATGTCTCTGAAAAGAGTAAGAGAGAGCTATCTGAGTAGGGAAGATCTGGTCTGCAGAAAAGATGCAAACTAGCTATTTTAAAATAAGTTAGAAATGAGGCACCCTAGGCAACATATGGTGGGGTCTCACCTGGAATACTGCATCCAGCTCTGGGGCCCCCAGCACAAGAACACATGGACCTGTCAGAGTGGGCCCAGTGGGGGACCACAAAGTCGATCAGAGGGCTGGAACACCTCTCCTATGAAGAAAGGCTGAGAAAGTTGGGGTTGTTCAGCCTGGAGAAGAAAAGGCTCAGGGGATACTTTATTGCAGCCTTTCAATACTTAAAGGGGGCCCATAAGAAAGATGGAGAGAGGCTTTGTATAAGGGTCTGCAGTGTTAGGACAAGGAGTAATGGTTTTAAATTAAAAGAGGGTAGATTTAGAATCATAGAAATCATAGAATCATTGAGGTTGGAAAAGACCTCTAAGATCATCGAGTCCAACCGTCAACCCAACA
>NW_008796181.1:2265613-2281346 GCF_000699145.1 Aptenodytes forsteri
TGGAAGTGTTCAAGGTCAGGTTGGATGGGTCTTTGAGCAACCTGATCTAATGAAAGACGTTCCTGCCCATGGCAGGGGGGTTGGAGTTAGATGATTTTTAAAGGTCCCTTCTGACGCAAACCATTCTATGATTCTATAAATGCAGTAACTTAGTAACAAAAAACTGTCAAATAATAGGGAAAATTAGAGGGGAACTGAGGCTCCTGCCTCACTGTGGGAATTCAGAGAAAAAACAAATTGAATTTCTGTCCATGGCACTACCATTAGAAGTAGATTTTAACAGTAAAGCACAACAAACTAATTAAGGAGCGATCTATCTCAGGGTGAGTTGGGAGAGGCGAGAAATATCTGATCTTCCTTTGAGTAATAGAAGTGAGACTTTTCCATGATTTTATAATAAGACTTTCTCCATTAAAAGAATAGATACACAACTAGAAAAGTAGTGACCTTAGTGGGATAACCAACAATTTTTTAATATCAAAGGAGATTTTACAGAAACATGAAAATCAGTCTGCTGCTGTTATAGGCATCTGTATCATACAACCAAATTTGTAGTGTAAACAAAAAGATTTTATATTTTGGCATAATTATACTCCTTCTTAGCATTGACTATCCTCAACGCATTTTTTTACTAATTTTTGCTTACTTTGCTTTAAAAAAAAATATGCAAAATGTGAAGTTTTTATACTTCTTAGACACAATTTTTATTGTTTGTTACGTGTCCATGGGAAACAGGAGCTGTGTGTAAGAAGGAATGATAAAATTATCTCTCTACCATAGGACTGTATTCAGCCCTACCATAACCTCACAGCATTTTGGAGACTTTATTACCGTTACAGCAAGATTAAATTCAGTCCACATTGCTAGTCTACTTATTTAAATCTGGAGTGGACTGCTTAAACCTTCCAGTATGTGCAAATGCATTAGGGAATTAAGTAGTTGTAGACATAATCTGCCAGATAGCACACATACTAATCCAACATTTCAGCTATTAAAATATCTTCTATCTGGTACAGTCTGTACTCTATTCTTTTCCATTTGATGAACTTGCTGATATAAGATTGTAATATTTTAAACTTGGTCTTCAATATTCTTTTAAACATATCCTTATGTAGTTCTTACCGCTGCCCACTTGTTTATCAGTCTCTTACTGCAGTACTACACATACACACCTGTGTACTAAAATGGGATGTATTAGCTAAATCTGATTCCCTTTCAGTCCTGTAAATATAGAGATCCTGTTAGTTGCAATGGATTGGCATGCTTTAAAGAGAGCAGAATTTGATCCTTTGTATGTGGCTCACTACCTTTCTGTGGGTAAATGCGAGACAGTTAGCTCTTCTCCAAAAGATTCAACTCCTTCCAACCCACATCCACTAATTGATTCTTCTCTATAAATTGTTGTAGTGTTTGAGATAGTTTTACTACCTACTGAGGTTTCTGATTCACTGCTTTATTTGAAGTGACACTTTCTATTTCAAGGCACTCTGATGCAAGCACTTCTGAGCTTGTTGCATGAAAAAGGTTGTCTTGATCATCATTGCTTTCATGGAAGTCACAACGCCAAGAAGACACTGCACAGGTTGGGTTTGTGCTGCTGCTCTTATCACCTGGACCATGTTCAAACACTCCGAGTTGACAAATGTCTCAGAAATTCAGAGCATCTAAATGGCCTCGTGTTCCCTGCAGTTTCTGGAAGAAAAGCCATCTTTGTTTACATGAGGAGATGGAGACAGGACCTCAGTGGCTTCTGGCTTCTGCCATTAGAATGGAGATGAAGGTACTTGTCTGGAAATACAATGTGTGGGCAGTGGAAAATAATGGGCCAGCTGGAGGGAGAAATGACATCTGTCTGGTGAGAAGTAGGCAATAGCTAAGCTGAGGATAGACCCGAAGAACATGAAAGACAAGTGAAGAGGCTTATATCTGATCGGGTACAGAAAAGAAAGTGACTGAAAAATGCATAGAGTTAAGAGAAACAAAGTGGTGGGAAAAATATATTGTCAAGATCATGTGGGGACTATTATTGGGCAGAATTACACTTGCCAAGACCAGAGCAAAGGGTGTTAGGAGGCCCGTATGAGGAGAGGCAGATATCTGTCTCTCCCCTCTGATCAGCTCCTCGGTTCTGTTTGATTATTTTTTTGGTAATGTTACAACTAGCCGCTTCTTGCAGCTAAACTCCTCCTTCTCTGGTGATAAATTAGAATAGAAAGGTTGTGACATGATTATGAAATGTGACGTTACTGAGGAGAACAAAGAAGTGGTGAATTGTAATAGGAATGGCATTAGGGTGGTGAATAAAGTTTCTCAGCTGCAGTGATGTTAAAGGCGCTGTGTGAATTGTGTGCTGCAGTTTTAGTGTGTCTGCAGAGTGAAAAGAAGACATATGACTTACAATTTACTGCAAGGAAATTGAGTGGTAAGGTCTGTCCTAATCTCCCGGGAGGAATCACTGAAAGAAGTAGTTTGATTTCTCAAAATCATAGCATCATAGTGTTGGAAAGGACCTCCAAAGGTCAACCAGTACAGCCACTGCCCAGGGCAGGACCAACTTTATCTATGTTATTCCTGTCAAACTTGTTCTTGAAGATGTCCAGTGCTAAAGATTCACGTGTTCCCCAGACAGCCCATTCTCATGCACCCTGACCTTCTCATAAAGTGTCTAGAATTTTTTTTTCCTGGTTTACACCCTGTTTGTTACTAGTAAGATATTTTGACCTCCTGTTTTGGAAGTCACTTTGTAGACTCAGTGAGATGGCAGCTTGTCAGGACCACAAAGTAGACCCCTAACTCCTGTCGCAATACATTGCTACAGAGGGTCTACTGGTTTAGTGGCCAGGGTTTAGCAGATGTACCCATCACACAGAATTATGGTGGAGTCCAACATCTGCATCTGGCATCATGCTGTAACACATGTTGTTATACTGCAGTTTGGGAGCTCAGTAACAACATCTGCCCCCTAGCTCCAATACAAAGACCTGAGATTGTGATTTTTTTTCCTGAGAAAGACAAAGCTGGAGGCCCTGCCCCTACTTTTTTAATCCAGAAAATAGGGAATCAAATGGGGTTTGCTTGGGCTGCTGTCGGGTTCCCAGGACCTGCCGCACCCCTTCTAAAATAGGCACAGAGCCAGTAATCTGGAGGATGACTCTTCAGCTTGAGTCATCTAAACAGTGAGAAAGGTTGTTTCAAACTTTTGCTGTGTATCCCTGTGAGATTAGAGTTGATTCAGTCCTCATGCTCCTTTTGTTTTTATTATATGAGCACCACTGTAACACTTTTGAAATCTTTCCTCATTTTGTTATTTATGCAGAAACAATGCATTGAATTCAATAGATTCAATAGTTCCAGATGCCCCAAAACAACGTTCCCAGCATAGAAGGAAGTCGGAGAATTAATCCCTTTGGATTTGTGCAGATATAGTGAGAAATTACTTGTCTGTTTCAGGAAAAAGGGAAAGCAAATCAGGGGATAAATATTGGGCTTAAGTTTTCATGTAAGAGGTGAGCTCCTTGTGTCAAGAACTCTGATTAACTGCTTAGCTCTAAAGCACCTCATGCAGTGTAGCACTGCTTTAAATGTTTTCTCCTCCCTTCCATTTTAATAATATCTAATAGGAATAATAAAACTGTCTTTGTATCCCTCCGCCATGATCCAGGGCAGGCACACCAAACCAAAGTACCAGCACTATCTACATATTTAAAAGATGATTATTGTTTCTAACCATTGAAAGGTCCTTCCTAGGCATGAAGAACTTAGCATACATTTCAAACACAACTGTTCTCCACAGTTGTGGAGAACAACTGGTCCCCACACACTTGCCTTGAAAAACTGAGATCAGTGGAAATGCTGAAATAGCAAGAACTCCAGGATTGCACTTTGCGTGAATTTGTGTCAAGAAATGGTGCAGGAACCCAAGGTAACAGGCTAAGACACTTATGCATGTACTGATACAATTGGGGCTTTCTTCTCTTCCTTCAACCCCCAATACACACTTCTATCAACATTTCAGAGTTTGTGTCTGGTTTCTGCTCTTCCTCTGTCTTCTCATGGTTACCTGGGCAAGTTGTAGTCTTTCTTTCTTCCTATCACAACTGTGATAAGTGGGTAACTTTCACCTCATGGGTGAAAGAAATGTGCCCTAGTAGGTGAAATATTCAGTGGGGACATCTGGTTTCCTGTCTTGACTATGGCCTATTTGGTGTCCACAGAGAAGTGTCATCACCTCCCCATGCCTCATTTTCCTCAAGAGTAAACAGAGATATTAATGCTTACTTTTCTTTCTGCAAATCATTTTGTTGCTTGCCGATGACAGATGTGCACAACAGCTAGTTGCTGTTATTATCAGTGTTAACACTAAAGATTTCATGTATATTTTAAGGAGGAGGAAAATAAATATACACCCCCAGAAACCCCCAAACCCTGTCTTTAGGAGCTGGATTGTTGTGAACTGGAGGATGTGCAGCTATTTGAATCTGGTCCCTGTATGCTCCTGGATGGAGCTGCGTGTCTTGTGCTGTCCTCCAGGCAGTTGACTTCTGTCTGCTGACTGCAGCTGGGACAGAGTTCCTCTTTCAAATGGCCACTGAGGACTACAATGATATTTCAGAAGTGTATTGAGACAGTTCATCCTGGAAAATGTGATTTCACAGTTAGTAAAATATTAGACATGTTGATAAAAAGGCTTAATATGTGTTTGTTTTTCTAGCAACAGTGATTTATTTATTTTTATTGTACTTTTGAAGCGGAGCAAAATGAAGTTTCTACAGGATTTTCTGAGTCATTTGGTTTTGATTTTCTTCTGGAAGATTATTGTTTCCTCACAGACAATAAAAAAAAAGGACCCACAAAAATAACTCTTTCTCTGGGTTTTTGACAATAACATGCGCAAGCCCTAGACACACCAGCCTTGGAGCTTGTCTGAAATACCCCAGGAAAAGAACTTTCTCAGACAAAAAGGGGTGCTTTGGTCTCTCTTGTGTTGGTCTGTAAAACTATCAGATAAAGAATGTAGTTTAATAGCTGGTTTAAGACAGCTGAAGTCTGCACTGCTTTCTGCCCCAGCAACCTGCCGTGCCCCAAAATCATCCCTCCCCACACGGCCGGGAGAGCCAGAGTAGCTTGATCCAGCATGGTGCTGCTGCAGCCAAATAAATGAGGCTCCATCCAGAGCAGCTTCCCGGGACCGCACAGTCCAGAGCAGGGGGAGGGACGGGACCAGCACTTTCGACAGCAATATCAAATTATGTAACCACGTTTTCAGGTTTGCAGGCGATTAAGCCAGGACTGCTGAAGCCCAGGGCATTAATATAAACTAGCTGGTGGTGATTTAGATTAATCCAGGGGCTGTGAATTGTAGCAGTTCAGGAGTAGCTATAAGCTCAGTTTGGATACCACTGTGAGGAGGGAGGCAGAGAGCCTAAAGTTCAGCCACCCTTAAATTGACTGTGAAATGTGAGTCAGAGCCTTGATTTAATTCTTTATTATGGTGAGAAGGTTCAAAGTGATGCGTTACATTTTACCTCCGAGCTCTTAGCAGTAAAAGCAACAGGTTGGGAACAGCAAAAGACAAGCACAGGGCAGGGGGATTCGTATGTGTGCCTCAAGTTTAAAATGAAACATTTTGCTCACCTGCAGAGTGTCAAGTATCTTCTACCATGCTTCCTGTGTTTTCCAGTGTCTTGTTATTTTCCCTGAAAATGGGGGTCCAGAACTAAGAAGAGTTTTATGCACTGAAACTGTCTGTCAGTACCATGTCTGTGTGGAGGCAGGACTGGGGCAGCAGAAGGGTCTGTCAGGAGCTGCATAACACTCCTGTTTTAATGTGTAACATTTGGGATCAAATCAGTGTCAGATGAAATGGGGTGGAACAAAAATAAAAACAGCAAGGGAGGAATAAACTGGCCAGAGAAGCAGAGTGGGGGCTTACAACCTGCTTCTTTAAAAGCATTCCTGTTCTTCCTGCATTTGCACCTGGAGAGGTAGACACTATTCATGCAACTAACTCCAAGAACTTCCCAGAAGTGAGGAGGGAGAAAATCTCTTCAGACCCACTAGGAACCAGAAATGTCAGAGAAAAAAAATCTCTTGATCAAGGACAACAAAGACAGAAGGTAGGTCTAAAGGAGTGGGAACAGATGTGCAACCACAGTCCATCACCAGGAAGATGCTGTGGGCTGTGACTCTTGGAAATGCCATTGCCTGAGAGCAAACTGAAGTCTCACCTGTCCAGCAAATTTCAGGAAATAACAAGAGGCCCTGGAATTGCAAAGGATTTAACCTCTTAACCTTAAACACATTTTAACCTTTGTGTTTAATAGCTGCCAGTAGACCTGCCACCTATTAATATGGCTTACGACTGTTTTCTGATCCATTTATTCTTCTATCGCCTATTAATATGGCTTACAACTGTTTTCTGATCCATTTATTCTTCTATCTTGTACGATATATCACAGCAATGAGTTCCACAATTTAAGTGTGGTATGGTGTTTGTACAGACTACTTATTCTTGTGGCTTACTCATCATATTGTGAGAAATAGTCAACAGCTGTCTCTAAGTTCAACAAGCCTTTCTAGCTCTTCTTTTACCTGTCACCTTAGGGCAAAGAGAATTTCTATAGGGTAGGAATTGTGGGACAGCTGGGATCTTTCACCTGTATTTTCTATTCCTTTGAGATTTTTCCTATCCTTCACCTCCCTTTTGTTTCTTTTGCTGCCATGCACTGCCTTCAGATACAATACCTCACATTTCATCAATGTTTCTAGTGAGTTTCAACACATTTCACTACTCCAGACTCTCCTTTAGAGTTTTGTTTTTGTTCTCATGTTGTTCATCAGCCATCCCTGCCATAGAGGCTCACAAAGTGAATTCACACTGATCATCATTTTTTAACATGAGCCTCTGCTATATGTAAGCAGTTCCAGCTGGCTTGGTGCACAGCCCCTGAAAAGCCCCAAAGCCAGACAGTTTCCAGTGGACATGACAAAATGTGGATGATTTCATTAATTAGCTGCTTGTACCTTATCAGCTTCAGATGACTTGCCAGTATATAACTTTACCAGTCCATTTATCTTTCCAGTTACTGCATATAGAGGTGTCTCTTTATCACCCCCTGCAGAAGATATCTGCACCTTTGTAGAAGATGTCTTTCTCTGGCATCTCATTCTTTAAAGCGATGCAAACCAGTAGATTCTTGAGTCTCATGAGAAACGTGCTAGCAATATACATAAGATCAAAATTTTTGTTTGAGGAGGCAAATCTAATACAATTAAAGGAAGCAAAGCTGTTGTTTTTGGTAACAGGTTGGATTTCTAAGGTGACAAAGCTTCTGCAAGCGGATACAGACCTTCTTGGGCAGTCAGGGTATAAACTCAAGGGCTATCCAAATGAAAGTATGAGTTATGAACCCAACAGACTGTACCTCTTCTCTGAATGAGGGAAAAATCACTCATTATGTATTGATGGAAAGGTTGGCAGATTATTTAGAAAACATACAATGAAAGAATAAGTGGCAGTATGCTGATCGAGGCTCAGGCCTATTGGTTTATGACTGTTATAAAAATTGAAATGTTATTTACTGTTCACAATAATGCTTCCTGAACAAGCAGTACTGTAAATTATAATAAAATGTGCATCTCCTGATCAGACATACTTCTCATGTAGCTTATACTTCTTATGTGGCTTATTTACACTCCTCTAACTACCAAAGAAAATGCAATAACTTTGAGCTGAAATGAGCTGAGTTATTAGTTCTGGTGTCCTAACTCAGGAAGGCCAAACAGGCAGGGATGCAAGGTGAGTCAGACCTATGCTGCTTCTTGCATATGCACCCTCATTGTATGCACAGATGGCTAAATAAGCAGACCTCTGACAGGGCTGTTGTGTGTACCATCATGGTAGCTGACAATACAGGCTAAAGTTGCAGACGTGACCGTATGCTTGCCTTAGCTGACAGATCTGTCCTATGGACTGTGCTTCTGAATGAATCCTGTTTCAGACTTGCCTTAACTGACAGATCTATAGACTGTGCTTCTGAATGAATCCTGTTTCAGCAGTGAAGTGGGGAAACTGAACTGGGTTAACATTTTTATGAAGAAGTCTTGTCTCGGTGTCCATTGAAGTCAATAGAAGTTTAGTGCCTTAACCTATTTTTGAGTTGTTACTATGTCAGCTATGGAAACCTGAAATTAGATGTTCACCCAAATAGTCAAGGTTGTGCAGTCCCGCAGCCTTTCCAGCCCTGGTATCAAATAGGGGTAAAAAAAATGGTGATGATGAAATTGAATATGCTTAGAACACCACTTTGGAAAAATGCTTCAAGTTATTGCAGGGAAAAATAGTTTAGTCTGGCCCACTGGTACATTAATTAGAGTGTGATAGCTCTGATGTGCCTGTACTTCCAAACGTTTAGCAATGGAAAGGTTTTGACATATGAATGCACTACTGGGGAGTAGTAAGTCATTCTATGCCAGCTGCTTCGTGATCATTACCCAGGTACATGCCCTTCTCTTAGGGGACTTGGCAGTAAATGTGAGGGATTTTGGACTAACGCACTTAATGAAAAAGGCATGTGTTAACTTACATTCACTGGGGACTAAAAGCATGAACACAGGTCAGCTGCTGTAGAGCGACCAGTGTACAGTGACTTGTTAGTCTATGGAAGTGATTCATATTTCTATATCAGCGCTTTAAAAAATGGTTCCTGAAAATCAGCGTCCCTTCTGTCTGAGAGCAACAGTACTCTGCATTATATAATAATGCACATCTCTATTTTATGAATATATAGGGTTTTTTCCTTAATGATCAAATGAAGTCTCATTTTGCTTTCTTGCTGGCTGACATTTCAGAAGGAGAATTGTTACTCTTTGCCTTGAAGTGTTTATGGGTCTGTTCTGTGGCTGGCTTTATGGCTACCATGTCAAAGGTATTTGGTGATTGCTATTGACTCAGTATCTGGATGCCCAACTGCAAAAGCCTCACAGGCATTTCATCTGCATGGCTGGCACTTCAGGTCTCTTGAAAAAACAGTCCAGTGAAACATTTGGGGCTGATTGCCGAAGCTGTTAGAAAATGGCGGTCTCTCTATGTAGTGGACATAATTTCAGAAAGCTGATAATACAAGTGTGGAAACTTCAGGGAAGATTGCGACTAATTTAGACACAGAGAGCTGCCAGGTGCTTAGATGCCTATTCCTGGCCAGCGTCCAGGGAACGTCAGAGCAGATGCTTTACGCCCAGGGTGGAGGATTGTGTGTCTACCTTGTGTCTCTCATTCCTGGGTGGGGAATGGACCATCAGTGGGGAAAAGGAGGAGGCAGTAGCATTGAGAGACCGCGCACTGTCCAAACCCTGTTAGAAGGAGGTATCTCAGGGGAAATAGTTGCAGTAAATCAGGTTTGTCCTGAGAATGGCAGGCAGTTAATCAGGTCTCTGCTTACTGAATGCGTTCACTGTGATTTCCAAAGGAGAAGAGAATGTTTTTAGTACCAGTCAGTGCAAAGTGCTCGTTTCTGCCATAAGATAAGGGAGGCAGCCATGAATTGGAGCAGTTTTTTCCTCTTTCTTCCCTCCATGTTACATGTGCACTCTGTTTTCTCAAAACCCCTTTTGTACCGCTGGGCCTCTTGCTGCCTTTCACCATGCCCAGCCTGATAACCCTTTGGTTTATTTCCTAGCATACTATAAGCTTTAAATGTAAAAAGCTTTAAGTACTCAGAAGTCACAAGCCGGATGCTAGATCTAGCTGTTCTGCCTATGCTTTTATGTGTTGTTCTTTTCTCAGCATCTCTAGGCTGAAGTGTTTTCGTTAAGGGCACAATATCTGCTCTGTTCAAATGTAGGCATCAAATTAATTAGCAACATCTTCAAATGAGGTTAAGGACTTAAATCATGAAGTCTTGATCCAAAGATCACAGGGAAAATCCCCATCTTCTCTCTTTTTCTCTCTCTTTCTAGCCATACAGCAAAAAGAACAATGAAAATGCAAGGCAGGTATGCTGAAGGGTGATGAGACAAAGTATGTGTTGAAACTTTTCCCTTTGGAGGTATGAATTCAAAGCATGGAAGGGGTTGAGACCCTCTGACCTACACAAAGCCTCCAGACACTCAAAAACATTTCCCTGACTGCTTGCAATAGGTGTCTTTTGAAAATATTGCCCCATTTAGAGTTTCTGAGCACCAAGAGTTTCTGAACATTGATGTCAGTGGAAATGAAGACAAAACATCCCACAGCTTAGTGCTTACAAGGAGACAAACTGCCAAACAGATCCCATTACCAGATGATGCCTACTTTACTTCTTTTATCAGCTATCACCTGCTTTTACACACTCAGTGATTAATGTAGGCCATGCCCAATCCTCAGGCTGAAGTTGTTGCAACTAGATTAATATTAAATACTTTTGGCTTATTAACATAATAATTTTGGTTTTGCCTAATTAAGATCCTTAAGGGATTATATATAGTTTTTTTTCCTCTCCGTATGGCAGCCCTAAGAGCTCAGTAGTTATTGATCAGCCCTTCACCACGAATCCTAATGGAGCCGCAAGAGCATGTGATATAGCTCTGATCAGTCTCTGCATTGCTAATGAATGCACTTCAAGCAAATGAGATTAGCTTCAGCTTTATGTAGCTCATACAGAATCTTTCAAAATATATGAAACGAGTCCTCTTGATAATTTTGACATTATTAAAGAAAAGAGTCTTATCATGACCTGGGGTAGCATCCTAATTTTTTTTTCAATGCTGCCAGTGTAAACCTGTGGCTCTGTTCTGAATCCACACACCAGGTTTGTTGTGTTCTGCAGCAAGGAGAGGTCAGCAAGAGATAAAGGACCGTGTTACCACCACAGCCCCGGGGGATGGGGCAGTGGGAATAACAGCAAACAATGATCAAACCATCTGTGTTAAAGCTCAGCCCTGGAGCAGTTTGCATTGCCTGTTCAGTTTCTTCCTTTGTAAAATAAAGCACTGTCCACTTCAAAAGGTTTTCATGAAGCTCAGAAAAGTAACATATTTTGTTCTGCTTCTGGGTGCAGGGGCAAGATTAGAAACAGTGGCTTGATATCTGTTAGCAGAAAAGGAAAGAGGAAAAGGGGAGCTTTGCAACTAGTTTTTCTAAGTCCCTGCAGGAGGACTTCTGGAGTGGTAGGTACTCAAAAGGAGCCTGTAATTACATTTCCTATTTGACTGTGATGAGATCAAGCCCAACCGCTCTGCAGACAGAGTATGGGAGACAAAAGAAGCAAAGTTTGTCTCTAGGTGGTTGGGAGGAGGCTTCTTGGGATCGACTCCTCTGACAACTAAACCAACTTCCTCATGCCCCAGATCTGGATATTGAAGTTTGATAAACATTTCTGACAATGAGGGCTGAGTTATGACCTCTAGTGTGGTGACAATTCATAATCCTCTTGAGACTGTACATGATTACAGCACCTGTGTTAAGAGCTTGCATTGTCCACGCACATTTTCTTCAACCATCAACGGCTCAAGTCTTTATATTTTACACTACTACATCTCTAGGGTGCTACAAGGCCAAAAAATTCTTAATGATTACCAGGTCTTTGGATACTGTGGTAATAAAGCCACAGTTGCCAGAAAAGGTGTCAGTAATTGATTGGGGTGATGCAGCATGAATTGAAGGATAGTTTATTTTTAGATAAGAGGTTTTCATCCATTTTAGCAAAGTTTCACACTTGTTCTCAGAACCCTGAAACTCTAACGAGGACTATTTTAGAAGTTAAAAATGTATGGCATGAGGTTATTTGATGCTACCATTAAAGCACTTCACTGCTGTATTCCTGGATCATCAGGGGAGGAGGAGGAGGGGTGCCCTTCAAATTAGCAGCAAGTTGCACATTGCATAGCTGCGTGGAGGGAGCCTGAGTGCATTTTACTCAGGGAAAAAAAGGTAGTGGTGGCCAGCAAGAACTGCCTTATATAACAGAAGTGGCAAACAGCCGTTGGGTGTGCAATCAAGAGGGAGAGAAGCCTCAGGATATGACATGACAAAACACTTAGGCTATTTTGCCACTGGATCCCAGTCACTCGAAGAGCCTGGTGGCAGTGAAGACACCCCACCACATACGTGTTATTTGCTTTACATGTTTATCCCTTCTTTTAGGATGGTATCATTCTTTGCCTTTCTGGTCACACCAGTTTGGCTGCGTCCTGATATTATACAACCTTAATTGTCTGTGCAGATAAGTTTCTTTGATTTCTGTGTTGCGCATGAAGAATAAAGTTGGAAAAGTCAAGGGCTGGGTTAATAATACGCTGCTGCTGTGTAGGTGTGCTCAGCACTTCCTTTAAATTCCTGTTGGCTAAAGGGTTCAAAGCCAGGTGGCTGAAACTGGGCTGCTAACTCTACATTTAAACATCTTGATGTAAATGTGAGAAATGATGGACACCCACAGAAATTTCCCATCCTTCTCTGGACAGATTTGGGGAATTCTCATAAAAAAGACTACAATATTAATTCCCACATCTTTCAGCTGGCTAACCGTGAGGGCTTGACTAATGGTAAAGGACTGAGCTTTGCGGCTCCTCTGTTGGGTACGTATGTTTATCGTAGGTGAGCTGGAGAGTGGGGCAAGAGGAGGTCAGGACCAAATTCATTCCCTGAATCAGTCACAGAGCTGGAAGGAAAACATAGCTGTAATCATTCCCAGTTTCTTGCTCTAACTCTCCTTGTGGTAAAGTCTGGTTGATTATGGATTGTTGGTGCTCCTTATTGTCATTATTTTGCTCTCTCCACTTCTGAAAAAGCTACCACATTCATTCTTAGCTTGGTTGTCTAAAGGAAGGGAGATCAGAGATCCCAGTGTAAGACAGGGTAAATAACCTTTATTTGCCTTTGGGTGCTGGAGCACCTTCCAGAAGAATGGCAGCTCTGAGCTCATGTCCCACCTGATGGAAATGGACCAGCTTCTCTCAGGCTTTTGTAAATATTCCTCAGACCGCACCCAGGGAAATTAAGCTTTGGCAAGTACTTCTTACTGTTAACACCACGTTCTGTTCTCAGGGAAACTCACAAATTAGTATCTTAGGGTTTGACTGAAACTCTCCAAATGTTTGGCCATTTCCAAGAACAGCTTTATATGAAAGTAGATGAACTTTGTCATCTTAAAGAGGGACACTAGTAGTCAAGAAAAATATCTCTGCTGTAGACTTCAGTAGGAAGATTCTGATTTCTAGAGGAAAAAAAAATTCAGGTTTTAAGAACTGACTTACGTTCATGTTTAAATTTGGGATAGCTCACTATGGTATGATACGAAGACCATCTCTTCCCAACTCAGTGTTGCCATATGATGTTTCATCCAAAGCTCCTTAAAGGCTCCGAATGATATCACTTGGTATCCATTTTTGCACCCCCTGCTTAGGCAGGCTTAACTCCACAAGAAACTCTTCTCATGTTTGAATTTGGCCCTGAGATATGAAGCTGAAACAGCTTCAGTGCATTCCCTCCGCATGGCAGGACACAGAAGCTGCATTTGCTGTGAAACTTGTGATACAGTACTTCTTAGTCCAGACATGAAGCACTAAATCATGGGAAGGAAGGGTTGCACTGTGACTGCAAAGTTGTTAGCACTGCTGTGACAAGCAGGTCATACTTAGTTAAGCAACCTGTTCGTTTCCACTCTTCCTGAGCAAGAGGTCAAGAGAAGTTCAGTGTAATTAACAGTTAAGAGATACATGGGATGGAAAAGTATGAGGCAGTGTTTATTTAAAGAGCTATAAAACTGGTAAAAAAAATAATTTTCCTACCAGAGAGGGAGCTATTAGAATCAGCTTTCGTTAGGAGTGTTTCTGTAATAAAGTGTTGCGACTCCATAAAAGAGTGTATAAAACTGTCTGAATAAAACCCAAGGAACAGATTTCTGCAGCCCAGGAGCCACAAGGGACAGGAGCACCAACTATTGCTCATAGCTCTTTTACTGTGTGCGTGTGGGAAGCTGCATCTCTGCAAATGCCCAGTGCATAATGATCCACTATTGTCCAGTGGCTGAAATGGAAATTTAGGAGTCCCAGTGGGGAGCTACCCCTCCTGCAGTGCCTGTGTGAGAAATGCTGGAGTGTCTTTATAATGCATGTAATGTAGCCCGGCACACTGCTCTGCACCAGTTCGTTCTGGCTGCAGCTGTAACCCGTGGTAATAACGTTAATAACTGTAATGTCATGGCTGATAATGGTCCTTGGCATGGGTTTCCCAAGATGCAAAGTTTTTTCGTACCCTGAGGCTGTCCACTGCTATGGGCTGTTCCTTCCAGTCTGACTGGAGAGGAATGAGAAGGGTCAGAGCCACAAAACTCAGGGCAGCTGGGCTGGGCCAACGCTGCAAACAAAATGGGCAGGGGGAGGGATGCACAGAGCCTCAGGGCATGTGCGCGCTGCTGGGGGGTGCTACCAGTCCCTCCCCCCAGACCTGTTGAGAAGGGCAGCAAGCATGCTAGAAGGGGCAGCACAGGACACTGACCCAAAAACTATCTAACTAGTACAATTCCAGCAGTAGCACAGCTGTGCTTGGCTAGTTTGGAGCCGTATTTTTATATTTTAATTCAGAGCCAAAATAAATGTTTGAACAAAGGTGGGGGTTTTTTTTGAGGGATGCTTTTAAACACCTCTCATGTCCTTGAGCTCTCTCAAAATGTTGGTGTTTACTAGTGAGCACAGCTCTATTATTCTTGTTGGAAGTTGGTTTAATGTTTAATTCCTGATAGGTGTCACTTTTAAATTGTTTTTTTTCCCACCCATACATTATCAATCATCTCCTAAGGTAGCTTTCCTACTCTTAAGCACCAGAAAATAAAAATAATAATTAAAATATTGCTCCATTGAAATTATGATTAGAGTAATCATATTTCAAAAATAACAAAGGTTGAAAAATGTGCTGCCATCATTTAACGTGGACATTAACTCCTATCCATGTATCAAATGCTCTTTTTAGTTAAAGAGTTTGTCCTGCTCTGGCTCCTTTGCAAGCACTCACCACACCTTTTGGTGCTGTGAAAATAATAAATAATAATAACCATCCCAATCAAATGTCACCAAATGTAGGAAATATAAGTTTTATCTGAAAAAGGACTTTTAAAACTGTAGGTTTTGGCTCACTGTCAAAGAACATTTTCTATTTCATGCCATTATATGAGCTTTTGGATTTGTAAGGAGAGTACAGATTCTAAAATAAACCCCCTTCTCTCTAAAAGCTTAGATTTCACACACAGTGCTTTACCATTAATGCTTAGTGGGATAAATTTCTAGCTAAAATTTACACAGCATTTTATAAACCTCATAAGATGTTTTCTATGTCCCAAAGTCCCCCAATCTTAGGCAAAAAAAAGGCAAATCATGTAGTTCAGGGGAATATGGGAACCTTGCCACCTGAAAACAGACCTGAAATCCACCTTGCCTATTACTCTGCCTCTGATACCGACCCGTAGGAAGTGCTTCAGAGGGAAGCCAAAGAGCTTGGCAGGAGACAGGCTAATTTCCTTCCCCCTACTGGCCTCTAATCACAGGAGATTGGCTTAAGTCCTGATGGGTGAGGTTTCAGAACCCTTGAGCATGAAGCTCTCTCAGGATGGAGGAGGTAGGTAGCAAGAAAAAAGATGGCGACAAACTTTTTAGCAGGGCCTGTTGCGACAGGACAAGGGGGAATGGCTTTAAACTAAAGGGGGGTAGGTTTAGACTAGATCTAAGGAAGAAATTTTTTACGCTGAGGGTGGTGAAACACTGG
>NW_008796181.1:2282173-2285677 GCF_000699145.1 Aptenodytes forsteri
AGAGGTGGTGGATGCCCCATCCCTGGAAACATTCCAGGTCAGGTTGGACGGGGCTCTGAGCAACCTGATCTAGTTGAAGATGTCCCTGCCCACGGCAGGGGGGTTGGACTTGATGACCTTTAGATGTCCCTTCCAACCCAAACTATTCTATGATTCTATGAAGTTACGAAGCTCACAGGAGTCCTGTGTAGAGGAATAGACCACCATGTGGGGAAGATGCTGGGGAGGCAGATGGGGTGCAGACATCAAGACTTTCCACTGATTACATGTGGACACTCAAGGAGAACCATAAAAGAATTGGTTCAGGTGACACTGGGAGCCTTTTGTAGACCCACAGATCAGACCTTCTGGGGTCCACCTCAGGACCTGTCCTCCATACAAGACAATCGTTTCCACCCAGACATCAAACTGAATCGAAGTCATATACTGAATTAGTTATTAATAATAAAAGAGTTTGCATCTCGTAGTTTGTGCTCAGCTGGCTGTACTGATCAGGTTCAGATCACCATCTATTTGTTTCAAAGCTATTTTGAATCCATATATTTCAGGAATACTGAAACGGCAGACAAGTCACAGTTTCAAAAAACCCAGGATAAATCCAGACATTTCATGAGTATCTTTCATTTGAAGAAATTAATACAATTAATTAATTAGGAAAGCATGTAAAATCATTCTCTGAAACTGTGTTTGAAGGATATTTCATATATTCTTTGTTTTCTTCTCCCTCTCTTTTTTAGTAACTCAGCAACCTCTAGACCTGAAGATACTGGGAGTAGCAGTATGCACAGGTTTAACAGCTGCTCCCTGGGAACCATTCATGTTCACTCCTACCCTTGGAAAATACGATGCTGCTAAACTCTGTTCAGTGGGGTCTGAGGTCATGACCACCTCTTTACAATGAGTACATGAAAGCATGGTGGCAGGTATGACTACACACAGCATCTCACCCTCCCCTCCGTGCCTGTACTCACCGCACAGTAAATGTTGAGTAATTTGAGGTACTTTCTGCTCTACAGGTGAGCTAACCCTCAGACATATGAGCACACTGCAGACAGGGAGATGGAGAGAAAGCACCATGTATGGGTGTGACCAGTGCACGGTGCTGCTGGGATTGGTGTTAGCCTGGGCACCATCCATGCTGGGTACAGGAGGGAAACAAGACTCAGGACGATTTTTCCAAAGGTTATAGATTTCTGGTGGGGATTGATCCACAGACCCCAGGGTAAGAGCTGTCAGTGCAAGAAAGGTGTTAAAAGGCTGAACAGAATCCTGCAGTGGGGCCCTAAGGTGGTCAGGGCCAGAAGCGTGAAGACTGAGCCTCTAAGAGGCTGAGCACTGGAGCAGGGGCTCAGAGAGGTTGTAGACTCTCCATCCTTGGAGATACTCAAAACCTACCCGGATGACACCCTAAGCAACCCCATATAACTTTGAAGGAGGCTCCCCTTTGTGCAGGGGATTGGCCCAGATGAACTTGCAGAGATCCCTTCCAAATCTGAACTTTTCTATAGACCTCTCTTCTAGACCCTAACAGACAAATTAAGGACACCTTGGGTTATAAACTGCCAAGAGACAGAGAAAGGGTCACAGGGTACTTGAATCTATGTGGTATAGTCTAAACCACCTGGATCCCTTTGGGATGCAAATTCCTTATGCTTCCAAGAAGAGATTGCCAAGGGGGAATAGCGGTCTGAAAAAATGTATCCCTTAGCTCATACATCTCAGAGCAGTAATTTGTGAAGAAATTAAGGCCCAGCGTCACTTGGGACTTTGCTTTGCTAGGTGCTCAGCACTTGATCCTGCTCTCAGAATAACTTCAGCCTGAGCTTTAGTCAGGGAGTATCATTATCAACACGCTTGAATTTATGCATATGCTTATGCTCTTTGTCAGTGCTCAGCACCAGCCAGAATTGAGCCCTTGCATAAGCTTACCTTTGTGGCAGGGATTTCTTAAGCTTGAAACCCAAGGTCTCTGAGACAGAGATATTTATATTTTTTTACATTGTGGAAGTATTTACAGAGGTTTCTTACGGGGAATCAGAGTGTCCTGATTACTTTTTTTGTGTGTGTGTCTTGTATCTTCTTAAAAAGAAACAGATTTTGACTTTGAAAATAACATTTGAGAGTGTTCACATCAAATTCGCCTCTGTCTGAGGTGAGGTTGTCAGGTAGGGGTGCAAAGGGTTTGACACAAACGTGTAAGAGGAAATGTCAAGTGAACTTTTTTTTGAGAGAAAAATGTTTTCCTTTATTTGTTTCTTCTGCAAGGTTTTATCATGAACAGCAATGACGAGTAAAAGCCTTCCGTAGCTGAGTTCATATTTCCATTTGTATTTGCAAGAGTAGAGGGAGAAGGGGCAGAAAAGTTTTAAACCAGAGCTATGTGGAGAAGGGAATTTCCATACTGATGGAGATGTTAATGCCTTAATATTTGTTTGCACCTCAAAATGAAACAAGCCTGTATTTTAAAATTGCAGTTGTTCTGCAAAAAGTTGATTCAAAAATTCTGGAAAGGACATTTTTTCACAGTTTCTATGAAAATAAACATGACGTTTGGAAGCACCAGTATTGCAAAATATTGATTCACAAGGAAGTACTTCATCCTGAAAGTCCCCATCAGAAAATATAAATTACTCTTGTATTCCCTAGGAAGAACTCTCCTACATAATTGATTCCTCTGTCAGCATCCCCCTTCCTCCTTCTCCTCACTGTGTCATTGAAGAAATAAAGTTAATTGAAAAGTAGTGGCCAGCTCCACTTACTATAGATCACACAAAGCAAATCACTGCAACAAAACCAACGAGCAGAGGTGCTGGGGGCTGTGTCCTTCTCGTATGCTTCTGGGCTCCCTACAGTCACCATCTCTTGAGTGCACAGACAACTTCCATCCCAACAGTCCCAATAATAGCTTCATGGGTGACAGGTGTTTTAAACTTGAGCTCTTATTTACCTTTTATTTTGCTTCCAGTGAGTCAGTGGGAGTCTTGCAATGGATGTAAATGGGAGTAACTCCAGGTCCTGGAAGCAAAATCATCTGTGAATTCTTCTTGCAAATGTGTTGAATTTTCACAGCAGGCTGGAGATTATTCTTTGTTATTTGCCAGCAGCATGCTTAGATTAGGAAGCAGGACAGCTGTACAGCATGGATTGAAACAGGGGACGGTTAAGATGTGGCTGTCTGTTAACCTGGTTTTAACTCCAGCTCTCAGTTTGACCACATCATTGCTAACCAGACATTTTCCTGGCCAAAATTTTATTACAGTGGCTCATTATTTCTTTCATTTTCAAATATATAAAAGGACATTTTCCCTCCACTTAGCATACTGTTGTGTGATCCTACAAATAAGAAATAGCTTCTCTGGCTGTGCTTATAGACAGAATAATTTATATTTATGTAGTTCTCAGAAGAATGTGCAGTTATTTGCAGAGGGACCTGGACAGGCTGGATCGATGGGCCGAGGCCAACTGTATGAGGTTCAACAAGGCCAAGTGCCGGGTCCTGCACTT
>NW_008796181.1:2286302-2291752 GCF_000699145.1 Aptenodytes forsteri
AGATGAGGCGCTTAGGGACATGGTTTAGTGGGCATGGTAGTGTTGGGTCGACGGTTGGACTTGATGATCTTAGAGGTCCTTTCCAACCTTAATGATTCTATGATTCCTCTATGGCATAAAGGAATCTATATTGGTCATTATAAAGCACACTGAATTTGTGCTTTCTCTAGGAATCATAACTGTTGTGGAACAACTGAATCACTGTTGCAGTGGGTGTATCACTGGTGACAACTTAAATCTGAGAGAGTGATTGATCCACAGTTTATTAAAAATTAATTTGATGCCTTGTGTAATGTTGGCTCCAGTGCTGCTTTCTCTGAATTCTTGCTTCCTTTGAAGTTTTGTCACTGTCTTCTTGAATATCAAGATCAGATACTTCTTCTGCATAAATGTTGCCATTCAGGGCAGCACTGTGTATGACCTGTTTCCTTGATCAAGATTTTCTGTTGACCTATGCAATCAATTTGTATCTGTTATACTGCTGGACATCTACAGCTCAGCCACGCAGCCTGGAAGACTTTCATGGTTTGTTTTTCTTTTTTTTTTGCAATTTTGAGAGTGTGACATTTGTTTTGCTTTTTTAACATCCTGAAATGGTTAGAGATATTGGAGTTGATAATCTGAATGCAGTTAGGAAGGATTTTATGCTTCACATCCTTTATTCTTACACTATGGCATCATGACTTCCCAAGAAAATCCCCAAGTATCTCAATGGCAGTTGACAAAACATATATCACTTTTATTTATCATTAAACCCATCCAAATGGAATAAGAATTAGAAGTCTGATTTTCTTTATAGCCTTTTCTTCTAGTCACAGAGAGCAAGTTCACATTTATCAGACCCCCACCAAGTCATCAGCATCACTCTGCTTTTTTGCAATTTCATCAGTTTATGACAGAACAGTTACATTAGCGTGACTGTTTCCTTTTTCCAATTTTCCTTGCTCTGAAAGTATTCCTCCTTGGGATACTTCTGATTATTATTGTTATTATTATTATTTAGATTGCTCTCCTGATGCATAATAAAGCATACAAGTGTGTGTAATAATTTTTGAACCATTGCCCAGTTTCAGTCAAATTGGTGAGAAATGACAAGGTAGCAAGAATAATCAAACTCCCAAAGATTTTGTGGGAATGGGCACCAACCTAAAGCCTATAATTGCCCCATCTGAGTTAAAGTCTGCAGCCTGAAGTTCCACAGTATTGAGTATTAGAGATCCCAAACTGAAGAGGTGCCAAGCTGAGAGGAAAGGGAGGAGAGAGAAGAGACCTTTTCTGTACTCCAACCATAGGAAAATCTGAGTCAGGGCTTGTACTTTCTTTAAGACTAAGCCAGGCACACACAACAGAAGATGGGAAATGAGACTCCAGTGCTCAGAGAATTGTGTTATTGCACGGTTAATGCGTGCACAGAGCAGGACCTCCACCTCATTTTGCTTGTCCCTGTTCAATCACCTGCTCTGATGAGGAGACCTCATAGTACAAGTAGATATGACAGATATAGGAGACAGAACTGTAGGAGATAGAGCTATAGGTGGTAGTAGGAACAAGGAGACTAAATGTGACAATTCTGTAAATTGTCTAAGTCTAGGAACTTATATTCTCTAACTTTTGTTGATGCATTTTTGAAAAGAATTTAGATATCTCACTCCACTGATTTAAGGACTTTGAGGATCTGAGTGTTGGAAAATTTTATACAAGGTACTTTGTCCAAGGTCACATGTAAAGAGCCTGTGTAAGAGCTGGGACCAAATATCTTGATACCTGATTAGCCACAGGACTATGTGCCTTTTTGTTTATTCTCTCCCCTGTGGTCAGTGCAGCATCACACACTCCCTCAGTTATATTGGGCTAGTGGAAAAGTTGTCAACTAATATGCTGATGATATTGCTTTGTCTCTCATATTTCAAACATCCCAAACTACAAAGCTAAAGAAAAAAATGTCTTCAGCTCCTTATTTATAATTTCTGCTCTCGCAGGATCTGTCACTGCAGAATTTGTTTTCAAAGTGAGTTAAGGGAAAAATGCCTCTTAATTGCTAAACTTTTCTGGTTCTTCTCTTATTACTTGCAATTAAACACATGAATTATTACTTAGATGTCTATAGTTCATCAAAGATCATCATAAAGCATCTTTTTAAAGCACTTCAATTTTTAGTGATACTTTTCTCCTTTTAGGGATAATGTGATGACAACATAAGAGGAACTTGCCAAAAATGCTTTTGGGGGGGGGTGGGGTTAATAAATCGATGTAGTAAACATCATCTAAAGTAATATTGAAGGCAAAAGGCTCTATGGAGATTTGCCGTAAGTAGGTGTGTTCTCATCCTCATGGATGTTTTGTTTCTACAGCTATCATATTTCACTGCCAGCATGTTATAATCTGAATCTTTTTGAGACAATAAAAACAACAGTCACGCTCATTGCTTCCAAATAGTTCGCAAATTGTTCAATCCATTTTGCCATTTCCTTGGAAAATCAATGCCATGTCTCTATTTTAGCTCTGGTGAGCACAAGAAAACTGATAGGAAAAGTCCTGGTATGCCAGGATATTCTGTGGCCAAGTGGGATCAGCACCTGTCAAAACTACAGTGCCTTTCCAGCCTTAAGCTTTATATATGAACACACCTAGCAAAAAATGCATGTATTTCTTCATCTTTGAGGAGAAAGGCATTATGAAAACAAAACGTGGCTACTAGCTTGCAAGTCCATGGTTAAAACAGAGAAGGAATGCACCTGCATGGTGGTTTTTTTTGGTTTTTTGTTTTTTTTTTTTAATAGCAAGAAGTAATTTCCTCTGGTTTAGCATATAGTGACTCATGCCAGTTCCTACAGCAATGGCACACAGGAAATTACAGAACTAGCATTTGACATCTTTTTGTCACCTGAAGAACCAGGTTACAGATTACTTGGCTGGGATGGTCTTGGCAGAATTCCTTATAAACATGCAAACTCATACTTTTTTAGCTTCCACAAGGCATTCAAACTCCTTGCAAAGCTTTAAGGCAAATAAAGAAGAAAAAGAGCATTTTCAGAATTGCTTTTGCATCCTTGGGAATGGTGAGCCCTCTGCAAATCTTAGACAGGTTTCAAAACTGTACAAAACATCTTAGATATGAACTGGTTACCATTAGGCTTGGGCAGTGTAGCTCCTGTGCTTTCATGCTGAAAACCTGCTTTATCCAAGTACAGCTTTTGCTAGGATTTCCAGCTGAAGGAGTTATTTGTTTGTTTTGGTATAACCAACTAAACTGCGATACCAGCTTTCTTTTTATTTAATTAATCTGGATTTACAAAGCAGGGAGTAAGGCCTACATGCCAGACTAAATACCCCAACAAATATTTAGCAACCAGCGACCCTCTGCTCCAGCCATACCTTGAGGTATGGCCAGAACTCAAAATGGGAAACTATGATCCGCAGTTAAATTCCAGCTGCAACAGGAACAATATTTTCTTTATGGATTTGGGGTTGAAAGAGCAAAACATTTAGGCAGGGTGAGAGAAAATTTCGACATGCTTTAATGTTCAAAACTGCAAAGCCGCAGCAGGAGTTGTAGAGGACCTTGAGTTTCACAGCAGACCGCCTGTGTTTCTGTCCAGGAGAGGACAGCAGCTCACAATGCTACAGCACAGCTGGCTGTGTCGAGCGGTGTGCGGCAAGATCACGGGCACAGGCAGAGATTTAATGGAGCAGAAAGTGGAGATGGGAGAGTAGAAGTATAAGATGGACCAGCTTTAGCTCCGTCATTACTGCTCCACTGTCCTTGGCATCACCTCAGACACAGTGAAGGCCGTAGGGCTTGGCAGACTTCTCTCCAGCCCCCACTTTGGTTGTGATGGAGTCTGTTTCTGTGGGCATCTATTTACATTGTAATCATAATACTTGTTTTGAAATGTTTAGTTTCATTTGGGTGGGCTGTAAAAGTCTTCTGTTTTTCCTCTGCTCTTCAAATTTAGATCTGTTTTTGAAGGGAAAATGTGGCTTCAAAATGATAACTCAAAAGCTTCACTTTGAAAGCTGTTAAAATGAAATGCTCCATCATGTCAGAAAGGAAAGAGTTTATTTGTGAAACTTGGAAACAAAACTTCAGTATTTCTAAAATCCTTCATTTTTTTTTCAGCAGAAACCACAACAAAAAAATGCTCAGGAGATTAGATACGAATCTGCAGGGAGTTTCACTTACATAAAGCTGCATTTCACTCCCACTGAAACTCCTTTCTTCATTCAATTCGGAGGTTAAAAGTTTAAAAAAAAAAATTGTTCCCTCCCTGTTTAAGGAAACAAGCAGAAGGGAATGACAGCAATGTCACTTGCAGGCTGCGCCAGGGACTTGCGGAGGTGCCAGCACTTCCAGTCTTTTTCCATTTCTCGTGGGATTTTGGCGATGGGATTTTAGCCAGGGGGTTGAGGGTGCCAGAGATATCCTTGAGATAAAAGCAGCCTGATTTTCAGAAATACCCAATGCCTGCCACTCTTACTGACTGCAGTGAAACTTCACTAAACCGAAAGAAGGGATATTTTAGTGTAGGTGCTTGGCCCACTAACACTCAGGTTACTTTATACATTGGATGTCAGCTATAAGGCATAATTTTTGTTACTAATACCTAGTATCTGATATATATACAGTCACGCAAGCGTATTTTGGAAAAGTGGGCAGTCTCTCGGAAAAGAATATGACATTTTCACACATGTTAAACAAATACTACTTTACTGCATGTGTGTAGCTCCTGTTGCACTCAGGACTACCAAAGCAAATACTTGTGGAAATTTCACACCAAGGCGGTTGTGTTATAATGTTCTTTTTAAAGCCAGATTTAACACTTATCTCTTGTTTTTCTTAATTTGTGTTAGCTAATTGCTTTTCAAACCAAAATGAATAGAGGCAGAGCTCCTCTGAGACTCTGGGAGTGTGCTGGGAGCATGTTGTGTTACATCTGCTCACTTCATTTTGAATTGCATCAGATTTTGTACTGTAACAGACTGTTAATGGATGCTGTCACACGCAGTTTGACACAATCATATCTCTACATTAATATCTTTATCAATGATCTGGATGAGGGGATAGAGGCATACTCTTCACTGGGTAAAAAACTGGCTGGATGGCCGGGCCCAGAGAGTTATGGTGAATGGAGTTCAATCCAGTTGGCGGCCGGTCACGAGCGGTGTTCCCCGCTGTCTTCCAGCAGGAGTAGGGGAGTGATCGTGCCCCTGTACTCGGCACTGGTGAGGCCACACCTCGAATACTGTGTTCAGTTTTGGGCCCTTCACTACAAGAAGGACGTCGAGGTGCTGGAGCGTGTCCAGAGAAGGGCAATGAAGCTGGTGAAGGGTCTAGAGCACAAGTCTTATGAGGAGCGGCTGAGGGAACTGTTGAGCCTGGAGAAAAGGAGTCTGAGGGGAGACCTCATCGCTCTCTACAACTACCTGAAAGGAGGTTGTAGCGAGGTGGG
>NW_008796181.1:2292087-2300703 GCF_000699145.1 Aptenodytes forsteri
GTAGATGTGGTGCTTAGGGACATGGTTTAGTGGTGGACTTGGCAGTGCTAGGTTAACAGTTGGACTTGATGATCTTAGAGGTCTTTTCCAACCTAAATGATTCTATGATTCTATGATTCTGAACTTGCAGTCTTGATCTTTCCCCCACTGGAGCCATGAGAAGAGTTTCAGTCCTCTATAAGTGGTTTCTTTTAAATCTACATCTAGGCATTTTGAAAGAGCTTTCTGAGTCTACACTATTGCATAGCTGCCTTTGGATGACATTGCTTTTTTTCAGCATCGTAGGCCTTTCCCAAAGCTCTCAAAGTCAACGGTCTATGAATCCATTCAGTTCACAAGTGCAGATTCCTGAGTACTAGTGAAAAAGCCAGTTTGCATCACTGAATTCAAGGAGAATATCACTAATAAACAGCATAACTGTACATGATCACAGCGTGTAGGAACAACCAAAAGAATTCATAAGAGGCAAGAGGCTTTAGAAGAAATCTTAGTGAAGAAAAGGGCTAGAACAGTGAGTGTGGAATAAAACTGAGAGGAAGAAACAGGAAAAGTTTGGTGCATAGGGCTGAAGTGAAGATATAAGCAACAAAAGGTAAAGTTCAGTCCATTCCACAGGAAAAAGAGAAAGCAAATGGTTCACAGCTATTGCAGCTACTGCAACTGTTCCTGCAAGCTGGAGTCACTTTCGCAAAGTTGCCTCCAAGATCTCAGGTGAGGAGTGGTGGAATGAAGAGGAAGATGACAGGAGAGGATCACAGGACTCTTGGGTCCTCCAGGTGAGGAAAGGTTTCCTCTGCCCTTAAGGCTGTTAATTGTTTGATGCTACAACTCCCCTTTCTAGCAGCGCCCTGAGAGGTCTTTTCTCTCAAGATGTGCATGGGTAAAACAGAATCCAGGCTGAAAACCGGACCCCTATATTATATTTAAAACGTGAATGAACTACTTTAAGGAGGTGAAAGCTGTCACTGGATCAGTCTATTCTGGAGAACATTGACCTACACATGTAGATCTCCAGGGTACACTGTTTGGCTTCAGCAGAGAGATGTTCATTCACCCTGAGAGCCCTGCTAGAAATTTGCAAAGCATTAAACTTGCATCTGATATTTACGCAGTGAACCAAATTCTTGCCTTCAGCAACATTAATTTCAGACTGGAGTTAGCCAGCGGAGTTGCTCTGAACTACGGCTAATGGAAATGAGAGGCAAATCTGATCTAGAATCTCATGTGGAAACTGGCAATATAGATTGATTGAGACATTATTTTAGAAATATTTCATAGTCAATTCCATGACTTCAAAGCTCAATGTCATCTCAAGTCTCCTGGCATGGATACATGACATTTATTAATAGAGGTGCTGAAGGACTGGCATCCAGTTGATGTCATCAGACAAATTACTTCTCCATTATCTATTGATTACTGTTCTGCCTGGCAAAGAGTATGTGCTTACTTTTCGCACCAATGGGAAATAGAAAAATTTAATAACTGACCACTTTAGGTAATTATCCAGTTCTTGAAATGCTTCATCTATGGCCAGATGGAAACTGCGGCTGTTCCAGCACCCAATAATCTCTATTCTCAGCAAAAGAGTCCCAGAGGGTATATTGCTCTTGGGTTCCTCACATTTCCCTGGATCTTTTCCATTAGATAATTGGTTTAATCCATGCTCCTGTCCTTATTTTACACAGTTGGGACACAGTTAATCAAAGGGTGACTTTATTATGTCTGATCCACAAGATAAGAGAGAATCATTAGTAGGGTTTATGAAAAAATTTGGATCCATCAGGCTTCCACAAAAAATGTGCATTTATTTAAAGACAAATTCTTGCAAGAATGTGTCAGTTTTCACAAAATGTGACAGGGAAAAATCAAAGTGATTTTTTCCTCATTTTGCTTTGAGAAGACAAAAATGCTTTGTTCTGACTATATTGTCCAGATTCATTTTGCCTAGACTGCTCTATCACATGCCAATATACGTTTTTTACAGTGTTGCAAAGGCATCACATGAGATATTATTACCTTATCTCTGCGAAACATTTTGGTACTGCTGAAATTAAATACTTGTGTAGTCTTGAAATCAAACACTAGATTGCTGTGTATGAAAAGTCTTTTTGTTTCATTTTGTTTTCCCACCTTTCATGAAACCACCTAATATGACCACAGATGTTATGTTGTGTTCTGGTAGTCTTGATAGACAAGAGTAGTATAATCTGTTTCCTAGTCACAGTTGAGACTATAGTTAGAAGATCCAGGCTGGTTCTTGTTCTCAAAGAGCTGATCCTTTCATATGGAAAAAAATAGCACAACTCTCCTCCCCATGAAATAAACCTGGTGGTGTTGCTTCTATGTAGAGGTGATGTGGAGGTGAAAGTTTATAGACCTTCTAATTAAATCTGAGATAGGATAGACACAGCACTGAGATAGGAGTGCATCAAGATGGGAATGTGATGGGTAAGTTTTCAGGGTGGAGCCCAGTGAAGAAAGGATGTAGAGTGACCAACTGCCCTTAGAGGGGTGATGAAGAAAACATTGTTTCTTTACCAGCATCAACAAAAAAGGGATTTATCTTGTCCAAAGTCTCGTGAGTCACTGCTAAAGATGCAAGAAAACTCACTGGGCAACTGCGACTAAATTCAGACCTTCCGATCCCCCTGCGAAGCCCAAGGAGCCTGAACTGGGACAGACAGTAGCACTGGGGTGGGGAGAGAAAACTGAAATTCACAGGAACCATGTGGACAACCAGCCTCTTGGTGCCAGATTTCATCAGTGGCCCAGGAGACCATTATTAATATTTTAGTGCTTCCAAATACCTCTTTAAGAGGAAGCATGTGAAGAGGCATTTCTGCTGGAACTAAGGAACAGCTACACAAGAAAACACTGAAACTACCCCCCATCTCAGCAGCGCTGCAAGCACCCATGGGTGTGCTCTGCAGGTCTGTGCAATGGCAGGAAACCTGTTGATTTAAGACCTCTAAAAATTTAATGGAAAGGACTTGGATGAACCCTGCCCCAATTTACATCTTTCACAATTCCAAAATTTCAGCCAAATTCCACAGGGAGTAAGTCAGAAAAAGATTTGTCACACTGATTATTTAATTAGTCTGTGGCTGCTTAGCAGCTCTCTAGATTGGCGCACTGTGGCTAGGGAACTTCAGGAGCCATTTTGACTGCTTGCAGAGCATGAAGTAATTAAAAAAAAGTCTTTCTTTAATTTACATTCTCAAGGGCAAAGTTGTGACCCACTGGAAAAATGGTCAGTGAGCTGGATTTCATCAGTAAAAAAAAAAAAAAGCAATGTCCACAGGCTTTGTTTTCAAGACTTTTGTAACTACAGCTGAGGGAAGGTTGAAACCTTGCACTAGTCTGTATGACATCTCAAAAAAACCAAAAAAAAACCAAAAAAAGCAAAACAACCAGCAAACAGCTATGTAAAAACAACAACTCAAATCTATTGTTAACATTTACTGCACAGAGAAAAGCTCAGTATCTCTGGTTGTCCTACAGCATTCCCCTTTCTCAGGCAACAGCGAATCAATGGCCAACTCCTGCTTTCTTGCTTCCCAAACCATGGAGAAGAAACACCCCACCTGCCTCTCTGAAAATTTCAGGTGGTTTCTTCACATCATGTGGTTGTCTGAACACTGTGATTATTTGTTAACATTATGAATGGGAAAATAGGATCACCCATAAAAAGCTGAATGAACTCTGAACAGGAGTCAACATTGAGGAGCTATAATTTGTTATCTGTTGACAATAGTGCTTTGTATGTGGGAAGTGGGTGCATGGGCGGCTGCAGAGCTATGCAAAGTGTGTATTTGACGGGGTGATGCTTTCTTCATTCGTGAGTAGGATCAGGCTGTTCTTAATCTACTGCTTGCAGCCCTTTTGACCAGGGTGACTTTTCCTCAGCAGGGCTGAAGTCCCAGCCTTTTCCCATTTGCATGGTGAGCGCTGTTGCTCCTGTTGCAGTCATGTACATTTATCAGTAATAAGCAATAATATACGTATTTATCTATATCTACACTTGAGAGTTACCCATACCTCCCAGTGTTGAGTGAGCCAGCACTCAGGCCATCTTTCAGACCCAGAAGATAAATAAATGAAGAGACATTAGCTTTTTATTACTTCTGCAATATATGTAAGTGCTTTTGGTAAGTGACTACTTCAGTTTTGACAGCTGAAAGTTAAGCAACCTTAAAAGAGAGTACAGTTTTGTGTTCACTGAAGTAGAAAGGATAACTTTTCTGGCATGATGGAGGTTTTTGAATGTTATTACGTGCCCTGTGAGCAAGTGGGGTTTTAAGGTTACAGTTCCAGAACTGAAACCTATTGAGCGATACATCAGGGACTTGAGACTGAAACATAAGCCATAGGTAGGTCTGTTATCAAGGATGAGGCATGTATGGCATATAATCAGCATCCAAGTCATGTGAGCATGTCTCTTGAAAGGAAGTTTGCTGCAAGTTTTAGTAGAAGTGGTGGAGATTTGTTAGCATTTCCAAAGAATTTCCCTCCATGAAAAATTGAGAGCATAATAAAACTAAGTAAATCAGGCACACATCTCAGGCATGCAAGTGTACCTCACTTGGCCACCACCCTTCCCTGGTCTCCTGACACGGGCATGCAGGCAGAAAGAGGAGATTGAAATCCTGCTACTGCTGCAGACTGTAGCAAAGCTTCTACCAGCCTCAGCATGACCAATTTCACCCAGCTATTGCACTTTTTAGGAATAAGAGGCTGTTCTCAAGCATTAACTACCTGCTTGCCTGGCATGGGAAGCTATGTACCAAAAAGGCCATGGCATGAGGTATTTGAAAGAGATTTGTTGTTATGTGCCTGTGCAAATTACAGAAAATAGCAACTGGAATATGAACCCTAAGGATGGGACTCACTTCACTTAATCTAACCATGTTAAAGTTAAGTAAATCAGGCAAAGTTCCTTCTACAGTCAATGGATAGAGAAAGATAACTCCAAAGGATAATTCACCGTATCCATTTCAGTATGGAAAAAAGCCACCACATAGGGGTGGCAGTGGATGGGAGACAGTGCGTTGCATCTTGGGGAAGAAGTGGATGTTGTTCATTTTGACTTTAGCAAGAGTTTTGACACTGTCTCCTTTAACATCCTCATAGACAAACTGATGAAATATGGACTAGATAAACGGACAGTGAGGTAGATTGAAAGCTGACTGAACCGCCAGGCTCAAAGGGTTGTGATCAGTGTCATCAAGACTGGCTGGAGGCTAGTCACCCATGGTGTGCCCTAAGGGTTGTTATGGGGACAAATATTTTATAACATCTTTGTTAATGACCTGGACAGAGTACATTCTCAGTGAGTTTGCAGATGATAAAAAACTAGGAGGAGTGGTTGATATGGCAGATGGTTTGACGCCATTCAGATGGAATTCAGTAGACTGGAAAAATGGGCAAACAGAAACTTCATGAAGTTAATCAAAGGTTATGCTTCAGGAGATTCCATCAGAGAAAGATTATTCTTCCTCAGGTGACAAATTCTGGACCTGGAGGGAATAAGACAACACATCAGTGAAGGTTGGGAGCTGACCCATTGGAAAGCAGTTTTCAAAAAGGGCTCTGGAGCATTCTGGTGGACAAGAAGTTTACCATGATCCAGCAATGTGCCCTTGCAACAAAGAAGGCCAACAGTCACCTGGGCTGCACTAGGAGGAATGTTGCCAGCCAGTTGAAGGAGATGATCCTTCCCCTCTGCTCAGCACTAGTGAAACACATCAGAAGTTCTGGGACCAGGTCTGGGCTCCCCGGGACAAAAGAGGAATGGACATACTGGAGCGAGTCCAGTGCAGGACCATGAAAATGGTTAAGACACTGGAGTAGCTGACATGAGGAAAAGCTGTGAGAGTTGGGACTGCTCAGCCTGGAGAAGAGGAAACACAGGGGGATTTTATCAGTGTTTATAAATACCTGAAGGGTGGGAATAAAGAAGATGGAGCCTGGCTCTTCTCAGTGGTGCTCAGTGACAGGGCGAGAGGCAACGGACACAAACTGAAATACAGAAAATTCCACTTAAACATATGAAAACACTTTTTTCCATGAGGGTGGTCAAACAGTGGAGCTGGTGGCCCAGAGTTGTTGTGGATTCTCCATCCTTGGAGATATTCAAAGCCTGAGAGGACTCGGCTCTGAGCAATCCACCCTGTCTGGCCCTGCTCTGAGCAGAGGGGTTGGACTAGATGATCTCCAGGGGTGCCTTCTAGCCTCAGCCAGCCTGTGACTGCGTGGGTGCCACTTTGGATTGCAAATGTGAGGTGAGAGGATACATGTACATACACACACCCTTGCCCAACAGCACAATTACTCTGTGAAATCGAGCAACGTGCAGAAACTTCCCAAACAAGCCCCGATTAGCTTGGCCAGAAGCAGGAGCACGCTGGCCGCGTCACTGTGGTGTCATGCCCAAATGTTGCCCTACGTGCTAACTTCTCCCTCTGCAGTCAGGAGAGTGCACTGGCGCAAGACTGCTGACTAACGAGCAGTAATATCCTCTCTTCATTTTTGCAGAAGGACCTGCAGCATTTTGACTGACTTCATCTTTATTGTTCAGAGCCCAAAGTAGAAATAATATAAAGGTTTCCAAATGGTTGATAAGCAGACAAAGCAACCTAGTCCATGACTTCCCAGTGCTGTTGGCTTCATCAGGGTGATGATATCCACAGACTGATGATTCCCAGTTTTTACTGTACCTCTTTGGGTAGGGTAAATTGCACAGACATTCCTGCTCTTGTTTAATAGCACTTTCTGCAGATTGCTTCCTTGGATTAACATCTTGCCTTTGTTCAGCTATCAAAAAATAATTCATGCAACAGTGCAAAACATATTTGAGGCAAATAATAGCACATTAATGAATATAAACCATGTAGCATTGCACTGCAGGTGAAACAAATGGGGAAGGAGATGAAAGAATTAATAACTACAAGTGCTGGAAATGGATTCTTTTTTTTAAAGATAAACACAGAGTGATAAATATCAGCCTAAAAAGCAAAAGTATGTGCAGCCTGGAAACAAGGTGTAGACAAGCAGAACACAGTCTCCCCTTAAAGCAGCAGAAAAATAATTAGAAAATGTCTGGCAAGAGAAACTAAGTCATCTTTAAAGACTGCCAACAAATAATACATAATGCATTTGATTACATGCTTAGCTCTTTGCATACCCAAGGCTTTTGGTGGTGTCAGAGGGAGATCTGGCAAAGCCAAAGGGGTGAAGTGAAGCCCTGAACAGGGATCCAACACAAATTCTACATCACTTACATCCTTCCCTGCCCTACAAAAGATTATAGGTTTTTATACCATTGCTCATCACTGTAACACCTGAAAGCTGATCTCAGCAGTACTGATCTACATGATGTTACTTCTCAGCTTATTTATCTGGAACAGCACTGCAGAATCTTTTGGGGTTTTGTTGTTTGTTTGTTTAATGTACTATTACATTAAATATATGTAGTGTTCATTTTGCAAAAGAGAAAAGCCGAAGATTTGTCAAACTCCATGAAATAGAATTTCACAAGATGAAGACCTGATTTAAGCACATTTATGCAAGTCCTTAAATCCCTCACTGTTTAAAGCACCATTTAAGCATGTGCATAATGCAAAGTATGTTCTTTCAGCCCATTGACAACAAGGTCTAGTAAATGTATTCGCCTAGGAATTTTTCCCGGTGGTACAAAAGTACATTTTATTGTACAAGGTTTCTACTTAAAATAATACTCATTTTTTCTGAAAAAGAACTTAATACAAGGCAGAAGGAGGAGTAAAGGTGGGGCCCCTTCCCAATGAGGTGTCCTCAGGATGCATAAAAGGGAGAGATCTCCCAGGTTGTAGTCATGCTCCAGAACAATATTCTCCTTGTCCACGTCAGCAAAGGACCAAGGAGAGGGGAGGTAGCTCAGACCATGTTCCATTGCTTTCTAGCGATAGATAGGTACCCTGTCCTTTGCAGTCACACTGGCTGTTAGTGGTGGTGGTTAGGACAAGCATGAGAAGGGCAGATCTTATCACGCTGGTGAAAATCAGTTACTTTTTTTCTTAATGACTTTAGCAATGCAAAAAATTTCATTCTCCAAAGGAGGTCGTCCATTTTGTTTTCAGAGGAATTTTTAATCATTACATTTTAGAGGAACAGAGGTAGTTTTGATCCAAGAGCTCCACTTGGAAAAGCAAACCAAAAACCTGATTTGTTTGCTGTCCTTGGACATCATGTTTATGCCATATTAAGCCCTTGCCTTGGCATTCCTCCTGGTCATCTCAGGGGCCAGGAAAGATTTCTTTTCCCCATTTTTAAGCCATAGTTTGGCTGCTGGGAGGGAAAAACAAAGAAGAATGTTTATGGTTAGAAATATGTGATAGGGACTGTCCTGGTTTTGGCTGAGATAGAGTTAATTTTCTTCCTAGTAGCTGGTACAGTGCTGTGTTTTGGATTTAGGATGAGAATAATGTTGATAACACACCGATGTTTTAGTTGTTGCTAAGCAGTGCTTACACTAAGGACTTTTCAGCTTCCCACCCAGCTCTGCCAGTGAGGAGGCTGGAGGTGCACAAGAAGCTGGGAGGGGGCACAGCCAGGACAGCTGACCCAAACTGGCCAAAG
>NW_008796181.1:2301931-2309699 GCF_000699145.1 Aptenodytes forsteri
TTATAATTATTATTATTATTATTATATTTTATTTCAATTATTAAACTGTTTTTACCTCAACCCATGAGTTTTCTCACTTTTACTCTTCTGATTCTCTCCCCCATCCCACCGGGGGGTGGGGGGGAGTGAGCGAGCGGCTGTGTGGTGCTCAGTTGCCGACTGAGGTTAAACCACGACAGGGACGATGCGCTGGGTGCTTCTAGTGGTATCAGTCTTTATATTCCCTATTATTGTGTTTTGTCTGCATTGAGATTCCAGAAGGGATTTTTCTCCTAGGTTTGTTTGTGGGAGAGTAGGAAAGTGGATTTATTTCCTCTGTAGCATGGGCTGCAGTTGCTTTCCTACCTGGGGAAAAGTACATAGCAAAGGAGAAAAGGTACTTAGCAAGTCCTCTGTTAGAGGAGACATCTAAAGGAGGGATGCAGCAGCCACGCTCCACTGCACATTACTGATGTGGCACATTACTTGTGTGGGTTTTTATTTCCCACTCTATGACTTTGGTCAATGTAGGGTGTTGGGAAGAAGGTCTGCGGTGTGAGAACAAATGTTCTCTGAGCCAGCTAAAGAAAAAATCAGAATGTGTCATTTAGAGAATGTGGAAATGAAAGGTTTGGGGGTTGCCTTTTTTTTCCCACCTTTTGTCTTTTGACAAATTTAACCTGAATTCACAGATTTGGGTGAATTTTGGGAAGCTCAAAAGGTTGAGCCCCATTTTCAAAGGGAAGTGTTGTACACCAGTCCATTCACCTCCTCCTGACCTACAGAGCTGTTCAGAAACAAGAAGCTCTGGCTCTTTTTAGAGGGAAGGGAAATAATTTTCCACTAAGCTGTGTCTTTCTCATTTAGAAAAGTTAGATGTGTTTTGCCTATGTCTGAGACAAAATGCAGGCTGGATATTAAAAAGCATTTTTGTGTGTTGGTATTGAATGGGGTTTGCAAAGCACCTTGATAACTACTTTTCTTTCATTTCAATGAGTGCCAGGTGATTTAGAAAATGCTAATAAATACCTCTCTTACCTCTCTATAAATAACTTAAAATATCTGACCTTCATGACCCAGATAAAAGCAGACAACACAGTTGCAATTTGGATGCTTTGTGGATGGTAAATGATCCGCAGTGATTGTCTGGCTTCTCTCCACACCAGAGTGTCTCCTCCCACAGTCCACCTGAGAAGGGCAGGACTTTCTGAAGTTAACCAAAGTTATACTCATGAGTAAGGGAGTGGAACTGCTCAAAGGGGGAGGACAGCATCATCTGACAGCCAGGAAGATCCTACTAAATGTGTAGTAGTAAATTTGGGAAATGTTCCCACAGGGGACAGACGTTGACATCATCTGAGACACTTCAGTCAAGACTGGAAATAAGCAGGGCCAAACTAAGATTTGCTGGAAGAGAAAACACTGTGGGAGTAACTGTGTTTCCCAGCCTGCTCACTTCTTGCCTTAGACAGACCTTGAAAATTCAGTCCATATATTTATTTGCACATGGATTTGCCAAGGTGTCAAACAGTTTCTAATGCATCACTTGAGGATGTCCAGATCCTCTGGAGGCTCTCACCATGATGTGCTCACATCCTGCTGTGGAGGAAAGACTTTGAGTGCTTCCATGTCCAATTCTGTTCTACTGTTTGAGACTTTCTTAGAAAAAAGAAGTTTGGGATTTCTTGGACTTTTGGGAGTTGGGGAATTCAGGAACTCAGATTAAAAAATCCTCCTTGAATTCTTTAAGCCTGGGCGATTCTTTCCTTTGCTATTAGATGTTTTTGAGAACAGTGACAGGAAATATCCTGTGGAGACCTGAGAGAGAGGTTCCATTTAGAAAACATTTCTGAGAAGCATACATCTCCAGTGAAGAGGCCTCATTTAATTTCAACTTTTTTTTTTTTTTAATTCTCTCTCTCAAACTCTCTCCCCTTTTTTCTTTTTACTAAACTATAGCACTTAGCAACTACTGCCAACTGGTGTGTCAAGAGATTGGTGCCAGGTGCTATTAACATTTACATGTCCTTGAATGTGGCAGGGAGTGTTTCCTTATTATTGTGGTGTTTTTTTCTCTTGTTTGATGAACTAGCTTGTAAAACTGGTGAGAGCGAACTGGAAGAGAGTGAATACTTCTCTTTCTTTTAAATTCCTGTCACCTGTTGTTGTCAGAAGCCATAATGTAGCAAGCTAAATGCCACAGTACAAAAGTGGAGGTATTTTGCTTCTACAAGATCTTTTTATTCTTCTGCACTCAGCTCATGAGTTGTTTTAGATCATTGTGCCCTTCAGCTTGACTTTTTACAGATCCTCTTTACTTGTGGTTAAAACTTTTCAAAGAATGCCACTACATTTTCACTGAACATGCACCAGACACTGTACATCAATATAAAATCGTTCCTACAATTCTAGCTGTTTTGGAAAGAAAAATTAAAAAAGAAAAATAAAAAGAAAAAAGAAAGAAAAAAGAAAAAAAGATTGTTCCTAACTCTTGGCAAATCTTTCAGAGATCTCTGAGTGGTAGTTTGCACCATTCTCCTGGAGCAGAAGGAAATGTGTCCAAGAGACTGTAGAGAGCTTCAGGATGGGGCTGAGTTTGGCGGAGAGAAAGGACACGGAGGATGGGTCTCCTTCCTTCTCTCCAAGCTTTGTCAGGCCTGCACTGGCCAAGGCAGAGCTGGTTTACAGATAAACCGTGCCATTTTACCTATTGGTAAGGAACAGCTGTCAGCAAATTAATTTTTACTTGGGAATCTCCATACAGCCATCCAAAGTGTAGATTTTCATAGGCTCGAAGGGTGGGTAAAAATACTAGCAGAGGAGCATCTTACTGTTCTTCACACAAGGGAAAACCAGCTCTTCTGTATGTGCCTTCTCGGATGAGTCTGCATTTGCTTGTGGTAGAGTTCTCAGTGCAGCAAGGCTTTTATTTTAATGCTGTAATAAAATATCTGACAATAAACTTGTGTAATTATCAGTGCTCTGTTTCCATCAGAAACTCCCAATACACCTGACTTCAAAAGATAAGGTTCTTTACCAGACAGACTAAGGCAGTTATGTCCTGCCAGTAAACACTGCATCTAATATCACATCTATTTTTACTGAAGTAAAAATTATTATTTTAATGCATTATTAGTTGGTATTTTTCACCTGAATGTGTCACATTAAAGTATATCATTTAGCATCCAGGTGTCGCAAAAACCAAAGATGTGAAGCAGCAGAATGTCACCTGCAAAAATCAAAGCAGCTGAACAGAGGTGCTTGCTGATTGCCTCACCGGCAATGTCATAGCAAAGGGCCACATCCTGTCCTTGGTGTCACCAATGTAACTTGCAACAGGAGCACTGGCAATGAGCATTTCCATTATATTCTGGTTATAAAGCAGGACAGTGAATGTGATACCTGGGAAGAACCACGTGCTTGAGTGCAGGAACCCAGTGTATAGAGCAAGGTGCTACCTGAATCAGTGAGGAATGTGGATGGCAAAGGTATAATGTGGTTTCTCAGTTGGCTTCAACAAAGGAAATTTCAGGCTGCCATTGAAAGGGGCAGTACCTCCTCATCTCTGCTGCCCTCATCTGCAGGGTTCCTCTCTTTCCTTTCATGGTTCACATAAGTTTAATGGGTGAGTGAAATTTTCAGCCAGCTCAGTGGATATGGCATGTGATGCTTACCAGTCCAGCAGAACCCAGGGAACTTCTCAGCTTCCAGGTCCAGATATGTGCTTTCATCATATCCTGACCCAGGACCATGAGAAGGTGCAGATACTCACTGGCCTCTTCTACCTCATCCTGATTTCCATGGGAAAGAAACCCAGGTCTGTATGCCAGAAGGGAGCACAGTACACTGTGGTAGATCCCCATCTGGACATTGGGGCCACAGAACCCTTGGGTGGTCAATGCCTTTGCCCCTCAGGTAGAGACACAGAAAAGAAATGTATGGATTTGTAAAATGCCATACATGAACTCTGCTGCAGAGCTGAAGATAAATCTCTTAAATACCAGTCAATAGTCTCAGTCACAGGGTCTTGAGGAGTCTTCAGCATTTGCCGCTGAACTGAGCTCTGAACTGGGTGGGACTGATATGACTGTGATGACTTCTACACCAGTAAGCCAGCCAGCTTGGCTTGAGATCAAACTAGCCAGAGGAATATCACTGTCAATAAGTTATGGTTTCCAAAAGCCAATGTCTTTTAACTATTCTACCACAAGAGTGCTACTGGGACGTGTTTTCTATTATCTAATTTGGTGAAGCCCATCCTTATTTAACATTATTTCAACATTTAATACAGTTTGTCTTTTTTTAGGTCACAGGACCCACAAATCAATATGTATTGAGTTAGCCAACCGCAATGAGATAGTTAATTCTCATCCACCATACTTTGAGCACTACCTGCATCGACTAGAGAAGGCAGAACAGGCTTCTTACATGGAAAAGCAAGGAAAAAACCCACTAACAACATTGCCAAGAACTGAGCCCAAGTTATTTAAGTTGGAATTTTCACTGAATTAAACCATCAATTCTTCCATATTGAGCAATGACTTTTTCAAATAAACTCATAGGCATGCATTTGAAGTTTCTAGCTGCACTGTATCGTTTATACTCTATGGCCGATTTCAAACACATTAAAGGCAAGAATGCTACAATCTGACTTACACTAAGACAGGTTCTTTCTCTGTGGTATAAATTGCATTTTTTTGCATTTCATTAAGAAGTTTCTGTATAAACCTTGGTGCCACAGGTGAAAATAAATTTACTGCAGGGTGTTTGGCAACTAGACAACACCATAAGCCCATCTACACAGCTTACTTTTACACGTAGACTTTACCAGCTGGTAGCAAGTGGTTGTCCTACCCGTAACAGTGTGAAAGGTTTTAGATCTATAAAGCACCAGCTGTCATTGCCAATTTTTTCACAAAGCTCCAAATACTCAGCATTTTCCTTCAAATGCTAATGTTTAGGTCTGTGTGATCACACACAGCTCTTCTCTTCCTCTGATTACAAAGAAAGACATTAATGGTTTTATGATTAAGAAAAGCTTGGAAATGTCATTATTCCCAACTTAAAACTCAGAACATAAACAATAATAATCCCAATGCATTTGGCTTAAAATTAGCAGAGTAATATCTAGATAAATATAAGTTGAAAAAGCACAAACAAAAACCAAATTCCAGACTGGCAGTTATGAATGGCCTGGAAAGGCCATGAACCATACATATGGTTCACTAAGAGGGTGGGGGGACATATTCTTCTCAGCCCCACCATGGCAGGATTCTGAAACCAAGCAATGATTGCTTAGCATTACTACGATACATATAGATAATATATCTTTTCTAAGTGCAGTGTTCAGAGTCTTAGCATTGTTTAGTAATGCTGAATAGAAGATAATGCCTGAAGCAGCTTTCAATCTCTGGGGGATTAAATGGACTACTGCCCAAAGCCCTATCAAATTATTACTTTGAAGATACCTACAAGGTAGTGAAAGACTAGAAAGAAGTTATGCCCAGCCTTGGTGTAACATCCTGCAACGCCACAGGCAAAGTGGTACCAAGGTGTGACTTGTGTAGCAATGTTGGCACCCAAACCATGGCATGGTCATTATTGACCTGGTACAGGTCCAGGAGCTACTTTCCCTGCTTGTGGAACCAGCTCCCACAACCACCACTGATGGAGGCATCTGACAGAAGTAGTGTGTGGGCTTTTGTTTATGCAGAGCTGGGACTGCAGCCATTTTAAAACTCCTTCCTTCATCAGTTCTTTACAACCTTTTCAATCCAAATTTTCCATGTTCACTTTTGCTTCAAGCTGTATTTATGGATTGCTTTTGGTTGAAGGAGTTCTGTTCTTTCAGAAAACAGAGATGAGGAATTATCTCAGCCAGCTCATATTGGGCCATCTCAATATTTTTAAGTACTTGGCTTTGCAATCTGAATCTTTTACTGCATTTTTGTTCCACAGTCTACAACCAGCCATGGACAAAGAGAAATGCACGTTCCTTGCATTTGCAACTTCTCTGGATTTGGGAAGTATGTAGTGGTGTTTTTTCTTCCACCCTCTTTTGGTTTATGAACACAAAAGCAGTTAATATCATGATGCTCTTGTGACATGAAACTTTTATTCATAATGTACCCAGGAAACAACATTTGTCATGGAATCAAGCCAAAACTATTGCTAAGATTTTTTTTTCTCATAACATTGTTCAAGTCAGGGAAGAACGTAAACTTGCTACCAATTTTTCTAGCATTCCTCTATGTCACTATCTTTCTGTCTTTCTCCATGATTATTGTAATTCCTGTTGGACTTTGTGCGTCTCATATATGACTATAGAGCAGTTTTCTGGAAACTTTTTTCTCTCCCTTGTATCAAGGGAGATACATGCGGAATGAAGGAAGAAGATGAGGAAGAATGATGCTACACTCACATCTAGTCAACTGTCTTCCTACAGAAAGATAGAAGAGAAGGCAGCAAATAAAACCTTGGGAACTCTCTAAATAAATGTCTTTAAGGAATTCAGTTGCAGACAACCTGTTGATATGGGTCGTTAGGTTATAGTGATGGCATTAGCACCATGTGGCTATGACTATGTATGAATCTCTTAGTCACTACCTAATTTTTTCCACCTGTAACATGAGCTAGTATCAAGTGCATATGGTACTGTTGAGGATTAACTTTTAGTTACTTTTTGTGCAGTAATCTGAATGTGTGCAAAGACCTGTACTAACCTTACATTTCATTAAATATTCCTAACACACTACCTTATGTGAACCGACAATACCTGCAGAGAGAACTTTTCAAGCAGAAGTTTCTCAGTTCCTTTTAGCGCTATCAAAGCTGTTCTAAAAGTTTTCTCCCTTCCCTTGGATCTGGTACCTCACTTAATATCTCGGCTTTTTTTTTTTTTTTTTAAGCTGCAGTTAAATAAAATGTAAAGGGACCAGCAAATGCAAAGGTTTAATGTTTCGTGCATGTGTCAGTTCCTGAATGTATTAGCCCCTCTCTCAAAATCTTTGTACAAATTTGTAATTAAATCCTCGAAGTTTAAGGGTGAGGTTATAGAAGGTCTGTCTTGCATTTCTTATTCCGCTTCCGACAGAAAGCTGTTCTCTTAAATACGTCTGTCTCTGGCTTAGTTCCAGGTAAGATTGTGAACTTCGGTTAAAAGTGATGAAGACTCTTGCAGTGCTCTTTATCACTCTGCATCTTCAAAATTTGGACACAAATGGAATCTTTGCTAATGGTTCTTTTTTATTATGCCTTGTTCTCTGCAGTGTCAAATGTATATTCTTCCAGGGACACTTAAAAAGGGAGGGTCCACTCATTTTCGTTGTTCATAAAAAGCACCTGAGGTGGAAGAAAAATAATCATTAAAGAATTTTCCTGGAGATCTTCCAGAGAAAGCCTCAAGACTGAGTGAATGAGAAAGGCAATCTCCATCAGTTACACCTGACTGTTCAGAGAATTAAGCTTGTAATAGGAATGATAACAAATGCATGTTCTGCCAGTGACAGGTTTGCTGGCAAGGCTAGAGCCAGAGGAGGAACATTGGGTTGTACCAAAATTACCCAATGCTAAGTTTAGTGGTGTTTACAGTCCATACCTGCTGCAGCTTATTTTCATAGAATCATAGAATCATAGAATCATTAAGGTTGGAAAAGACCTATAAGATCATCGAGTCCAACCGTCAACCCAACACCACCATGCCCACTAAACCATGTCCCTAAGTGCCTCATCTACTCGTCTTTTAAATACCTCCAGGGATGGGGACTCAACCACTTCCCTGGGCAGCCTG
>NW_008796181.1:2310650-2316201 GCF_000699145.1 Aptenodytes forsteri
GTGAGCCGCCAGCTTCTCTAGGAGAATGCTGTGGGAGACAGTGTCAAAGGCCTTGCTGAAGTCCAGGTAGACCACATCCACAGCCTTTCCCTCATCCACTAGGCGGGTCACCTGGTCATAGAAGGAGATCAGGTTGGTCAAGCAGGACCTGCCTCTCATGAACCCATTTTAAGCTGTCATTCATGTTTTCTTGCTGGTGCTGGCAGTGGTGTTATGCACTCTTCTCCACCCACCGAAACAGACTAGTGATCTTTCCAGGAACCAGACTGATGTTCACCAAGCCCATCCAGCAGTTCTGGTTATGTCACCGGTCAACTGAATAATGCAAATTAAGGCATTCTGCCTGAATGGGACAAGAGCCATTTAGAGACAGACTTGCCCAGGAAGAAGGGAGAGGCAGGTGTGTTGTTCAAGGGACTATAAAAAGAGTTAGAAAAGTAGATTTGTACCTGAAGAGCATAGAATGATTGCAACTTCTAGTGCTGCAGTAATACAGTTTAATGACAAAAGTATTTGAGCATAGCTAATTTTAACCTTCATGGTTATTATTTCTGGTTTGATAAAAAATCACAGCTGAAGCCACACAGCAGCCTTCTGTTCCCATGTTCTGTGACTGGATGGATCCTGCTGTATTTTGCACCCAAATACAGTTGCAAATACAGTTGCACATTGGGGTCAGCTAGCAGAGCTATGATGGACCACAGGGTCCCAGTGACCAGTGACAGGAGAGATGTTGGGACAGGTTCACACTGGGGCCTGAGATAGCCAGCATTTACTCTGATGAGGTCCTGATGCTGCGATGCTAGGGATGGGAGAGGAGGCCAAGAGAAGGGAGGTCGGTTGGCTAATCTGACCCTTTGTAGAACCTCTGGTCCCACTACCACTTTAATAGGCAAATAAGCAAAACTCTAAATGGATGAAATCAGAAACAAGAGCACCAGAGATGGAATTTTTCCCATTTTTTGATACTTCCCACAGCTCTCTGCAATACTGTTTATGTCTTTTCTCTCCCTGCTATGTGGGTCACAGACAGACTTGCCTGCTCCTAAAAAGTCATCGCATCCTTTTATCTGCTATCAGGACCAGTCATGCTGCTGCAGATCCACCTGCCCCATACCTTGCTGCGGATCACGACTGTTATTTCTTCCAACTCATGAGATGTGCCAAAAACTGCATTTACCTACACAGTTGTACTGTTGTTACAGGTATAAAAGAACTGGAGGGTAGGCTGTGGAAGCTGCAAATGGATGGAAAGAAGCAGACTGTATCTCATTTTCCAGACTCAGCAATTGCTCAAGTTCCCCTAAAAGGCAGCTCTCCCAAGCCTGCCTCCCTCTTTGCACAGGGCAGGGTTGGTCCCACAGCATGCACAGCCTGCTACCTGCAGCGTGCTGCTTCCCCAGCCGCACCTGCCTGCGAACCGCTGTGCATAGCTCCTCCCTGCTGCTCTCTCTGTCCAAATTCTGCTCTTGTAGCAGGGTGGTCCTCATAGGAAGAGCGCTCAGATCTGTCTGCAGCAGAATGTGAATTTATCTGCCTGTCCCAGGGCACCAGTGACTGCTCTCTGCTCAACCTCTCCTTGGTAGCACCAGCTCAGGTCTGGTCACCTGTTTTGCTCCCACTGGGAACATTGTCTTTTTGTTTTTTCTAATCATCTACTAGAAGGGGAGAGAGTGTGGGACCTGCACTTCTTAGGGGATGGACACCAGAAAAGGGTGGGCACGGATGCTTCCAATGTGTGTGCAGATTACAGTAAGGACCAAGGCTGCCAGAAATGCTTGCAATACTGCTTATTAAATTATTAAATCAGTGCTCTCAACTTTTTAAAATACTTTAATATGCTTGGAGCAGGAAGATGCTTAATTTGTACTTTAGCTAGAACTAACAATAGGCTGTGAGTTGATTAGATGCATTGCAATTGCTCCCACGTATTCCTCCAGGCAAGCACCCAGGATTTATTTACTGTAACGCATCAACACTGGCCAGCTGGTGGCTGTGCACAAGAGGATGGGAACAGGGGGGATTTCCCTGCCTGTCTGGCCAGTTCTTTTGCAGAAGCCGATTCCTGTCCTCAGTCTGGTTCCCTCCAAGCAGGGGAGAACATTGGCTAAAGACTGGTGCATTGACCTCCAGCTGGTCTAGATCAGAACCCAGAGGACACAGAAGTTTGCTGAGAAAAGAGAAGGAAGGGTATTGCAGCCTTTTAAAGGTCGTTCATGCCTCCAGGGCTGATCAAAGAGTCTGAGAAGTTGTTCAGGCATGTCACTAACAAAGAGGCATCCGGTCAATCATGTTGCATTTGAGGTCCTTTGCCTAAACAGGGAGAAAGAGCTAAGAGAAAAATGAGCAGTTGGCAGAACGCATCCCTCAGTGTGTCAACTCGGCCGTTCCTGCCCTTGGTGCATCAGCTGTCTGTCTCGCCTGCTGGAGGACAGAGCTGCAAGATATTCTCACTTTGCATGATCTGTTAAGTCCTGCAGCTGAGCTTTTCATCATTAGTAACTATTACTAGCTAATATCTACCCGAAAGCATGGATTTGGCAGTGATATGCAAAGTGAGAGAAGAACAACAGCCTGGGGTGATCCCTTCTGTGCCCAACTATCTCCACAGCAATGTGGGTTTAAGAATAATTTCAGCAGAAATTCCACACTTTGGAAACTCCTCCTCCATCCTCTTTTTACTCCAGCCATCTTTTGAGCACAGCCTGTCAATGGCCTCTGGAGCTGTGCAGAACCATTTCTGTGGATATCAAACTTTGTTTTCTAGTGCTGTTCACTTATTTCTTTCAGTTTGTACACAGGCAGCAAACATATATGAATCCGCAGGATATTTTTGGAAAATTAAGAAGAAAAACATTGCATTTATTTTGAGAAAACAAAGAAGGCGGCATGGGTTCTGTAACAGAGCCAAGGTGGCTGTTTAAAATATTGATAGTGATACAGAAGGCCTGTTGACAGAATGATAGTTCAGCTTTGCATGTATTTTTCTTTCCCTTTGTTCTCCAATGAGACAAGATTGTTTATTTATTCCTGGGGCAGATTGCATTGTGCAGATAAAGACACTAAGAATGAATAATGAACACACCAGACAGGCGAGGAGCACGCAGTAGCCCTCCTCGGCTGGAGACTGCTGACTTTAATTCAGCATGGTGTGTGGGGGATCACGCACTGCTCGGGGTGGGAGGGAAGAGCTGCCCTCAGCCACTTGGGGTGGATTTAGTCTTACACAGCTTTAGACATCTATAGCATCATCCTGGGCTTCCTTTACAATCAGTAACAGAAATGGGCATCTACAGCAGTGTTATAGATGCCTGTTTTCAGAGGAGGTGACCCCCCAAGACACTACTTACTCTCTTGCCTGGATCTCCGCTGACTCTGAAGGGAGCCTTGGGGGACTAGTGTGGATCGAGATATTTAAGTGCTGGTAGCTACATGCTAGCCAACTGAATGTATCGTTAGTGGGTAGAAGGTTTTTTCTCTTCTATCTACTAGAAGCTCTCTTTGCTGTAAATATATATATTCCAACTTTTTATCTGGAACCATTCCCTGGAGGGGAGGATACATGTGTAGCAAATTTAAACCTACTGAAAAAAAGCTTGTTTTTCTTATTTACCTTTCTTTGACTCCATAGGAATAGTCCTCTCACTTACCAGCCTCCATGGATGACAGGGTATAAACCACCAAGTTTTAGAAAGCGTATTGTGAGTGAAGCTACGAAAATAACCTTAGTGACACTGCTAGTGGCTTGTGGTTTATGAACCAGTGAGGCACCTCCAGAGAAGGTAATAACAAATTATGGAGGATGGAGAAATAAGAAACAAAATTCTGCTCTCTTGACACTGATAGAAGTGTGGAAAATGGTTACCTAGCAGTGCTCATGGTGGGTTTAATTGAAGCAGTTGCTGCTGGCCTAATTCTCCTCTCCAGTAAACCAGGTTTTGACCTTCATGACAGCAGAGTTAAGGCAGCCTGAATGTGTACTACTTTTCTCCATCACCTGGAGAAATTATTATTATTAACATCATTACTTCTGGTGCCTCTGGCACCAGAAGTGTTGCAGGGGTCCCAGTCCATGTGAATACTTTTTCTGCTCTTAGACCCAGCTTGACTTTATATTTGGGAACTATTTTGTCTCCAGGTGCAGCCTCTAACAGTGGAGAAGAGACATCATAGGTGCTTTTCATGAGGCCTTTCCTTACATGTTGTACCTACAGTGTAAAGAAAGTCTGCCTTGACTGAAAACAACACAGTTTTTCCGGGAAATGCTGAAATCCCTCCACTGCCTGCTGGAGATGAGGAATAGCTGTGCATCTGTTTTACAAAGAGACAGAAGCATTCTGCTGTCGCCCTATTAAATAATGACTGGCATAAAGGAAAGATTTTGAAAAATCAAGCAGGGGGAGTGAGAGTGCATGTGAGTGTGTGTGCGTGTTGCATAAAAGGCTGTGAGGATTAATATTATATTAGAAATTCAAAAACTCTGAATCACTGCAGTTTTCATTTAATATTTCACCAAATGACTATAACCTTAAAAGTCAAATACATGACAGATGCACTTAATTACCTCATTGTAAGAAAAATAATGCTAAGGACTGTTAAATAGAAGAAATGAAACATGACTAAGCTGGCATTTTTTACAGTGCCTAGTTTTAGACATTTCCAAGCCATTTGATGGTAAAAGCAAATCCGTAAGCAGGAGGTAGTTACTAATGCCTTTTCATCTTCAGGGCGACAGCAGTCATGGTCAAAGTAGTGCTTTCTGTGCCACTCTCCATCCTGGGCATGGGACTGGGCTAGGTCCTCATCAGGATGCTTCTGCCAGGAGAAAGGGAGATCTGGGATGAAGAGAGGAGTAGAACCTGAAAGCACCAGTCTGTCCTCACCACTGTCACCACTGGAACTGGGGGAACCATCCTCTCCATGCAAAAGCCCAGTGTGACCTGACCAAAAAATTAATAACTTTGGGAGGCTTAAACTAAACAAAGAACAATTATTTGCCTGACCAACCTAGTGGCCTTCTATGATGGAGTGACTATATCAATGGACATGGGAAGAGCTACGGATGTCGTCTATCTGGACTTCTGTAAGGCCTTTGACACGGTCCCCCACAACATCCTTCTCTCTAAACTGGAGAGGTATGGATTTGATGGGTGGACTGTCTGGTGGGTGAGGAATTGGTTGGATGGTCCCACCCAGAGGGTAGTGGTCAACGGCTCAATGTCCAGATGGAGATTGGTGACGAGTGGCGTCCCGCAGGGGTCTGTATTGGGACCGGTACTGTTTAATATCTTCATCAATTACATAGACAGTGGGATCGAGGGCACCCTCAGCAAGTTTGCAGATGACACCAAGCTGAGTGGTGCGGTTGACATGCCTGAGGGATGGGATGCCATCCAGAAGGACCTGGACAAGCTCAAGAAGTGGGCCCGTGTGAACCTCATGAGGTTTAACAAGGCCAAGTGCAAGGTCCTGCACCTGGGTCGGGGCAACCCCTGGTATCAACACAGGCTGGGGGATGAAGGGATTGAGAGCAGCCCTGCCGAGAAGGACT
>NW_008796181.1:2316441-2319949 GCF_000699145.1 Aptenodytes forsteri
GAGGCGGCTTCGGGGAGACCTTATTGCCAGCCTATCATACTTCAAGGGGGCTTATAAGATGGGGACAAACATTTCAGCAGGGCCTGTTGCGACAGGACAAGGGGCCATAGTTTTAAACTAAAAGAGGGTAGGCTTAGACTAGATATAAGGAAGAAACTTTTTGCGCTGAGGGTGGTGAAGCACTGGCATAGGTTGCCCAGAGAGGTGGTGGATGCCCCATCCCTGGAAACATTCCAGGTCAGGTTGGAGGGGGCTCTGAGCAACCTGATGTAGTTGAAGATGTCCCTGCCCACGGCAGGGGGGTTGGACTAGGTGACCTTTAGAGGTCCCTTCCAACCCAAACTATTCTATGATTCTATGATTTTTTTAAAAAATATTTATTATGGCAAAATGTACTACCCCGTTCTTCACATGCATGGTTCAGCATTCAAGTTGCACCAGCAAACATAACATGTAGTTTCTGTGAGCAAACACAGCTGGGTGTCTAGTGCATAGAACATTACCAGCATGCAGAAATGCTTTTAGACATAATTTGTGCTCATCTTTATCTGTTGAGAATCATTTTAATTTTGAAAAAAACCTTGACATTAATGGTAAAACTAGCCATAGGCTGCAAAAAATATACCTTGCCAATGCCCTTGGCTACTCCTTCAGAACACAAGACTTCTGATTGGAGTACTTTTTAATGCAGTGTTTCTTTCTTCTTCCTCTCCTTCTTCTTCTTCTTTACTCAAATTTTTATTCATTACAAAGTCAAAAACTATTGAGCTGAAAAATGATCACATTTAAATTTCTTTTATGTTAAACATGTCAGTGAAGCAGCAAAGTATTTTTTGTATTTCTCCATTGCCCAAGGCATTTCTTAAAGCCTTTTCTCATGAGCTACTTTTACCCAAATGCCTGGGAAAAGGAAAAAAAAAATCTTTTGAATGAACTGATATATGAACACAGCTATTGGTTTTTAGCACACGTTTCATTTTTTGTCTTTCTCTCCTGGATGAAAGATACTTAGTCTATGAATATTATTGGTTTTAAAAACCCTCTCTCATATATCTCATGTAATCACAGAGATTAGAGATAGAGAAGACTTATTGGGTGATTTAATTCATCCCCTTACTATTACAGGACTGTCATCCAGAGTATATAAAATACTTTGTTTTGTCCAACTCAGAATAATTCAGTAGATGTGGGCTTTGAAAATGCCTAGAAAACAATTCCAGGGTCTCATCAGTCCCATGTTGATCAGGATCAGTTGAGATAGCCCACCTCGACTAGCATGGTCACAGCATGGCTGTTTTTGTGTACAGTTGTACAAGATCCAGTAATACGACTGCCACCACATGTGGCTGCTTCCCCCCATCCATTTCTACATGGCTCATGTAGAGGTTGGGTAAGCTTTTGACATGAGTCTACAGCCATGTAGATACTTGTACCTTTGCACCCTTCCATCTCTTTCAGCTTGAGAGCTGGGGACAGGAGGGGGTGTTATAAAACTTTCATGTCCTGATTCCTAAGGACACGCTGCATACCAGCTTGCTCTAACAACGGCACTTAGAAATTTCAGATATACCTTTCTGCGTGGTGCTTTTAGGTATGTAGTTACCGTGATTGTCTTTTCTGGAGACTGCACCTTTGAATCCCGTGGAGGAGAGTGCAGCAGTAATTTGCTTGTAGCAGATGGAAGATGCACACCAAGTACTCTCTGAGGGATTTTGCCTCAGTTTCTTGCTTTTGCTTGGAATGTCTTAGGTTAAAACCGCTCTTTGCTGGCTGTATTCTGACTGCAATTGAGTATTGGCATCCTCCTTCCCATGAGCTGGTTTTTGGGGGCAGCTGAGATCCGAGTTGAAGCACGTAATTTGTCTATTGTATGTGAGTGCCTTTGGCATATTTGGATACATTTATTTTTTAATCAGAAATGAGTATAACATCCTGCAAGGGCCAGGTAAGCAATTTGTATTTGGTCCTGACAAAGTGTTTTATTTCTGAACAGAAAACATTGCACTGCCCAAGCAACATAAGTGCTTGCTAAGGTCAGTAACTTTTCAACCGTATTTTATTTTGAGGTTTCCATCATTATTATAGTTTTCCAATAACACAAAATTCAAAGACAAACATTGACTGTCCCATTTCCTTGAAGGGACTGGAGCCAGATCCATTTGCAAAGTCCATCACCAGACTGAGTTTCCTGTTATGCATGGGGCTGTTGTGCAGGTCCTCTGCAGAACTGCCACGGTTGTGTTTGCAGCTGAGAAGAGGGCTCTCGTGCTACAATGTGTGACACATAGCGCAGTGATTACACTGAGCCTACACCAGGTGAGGCCACTTGTTCAAATACCAACTAATTTTTAACATTCGAAGTATCCAGGAATGAGGGGTGAGGAAAAAAGAGCAGAAACAAAGTCTTTCTGACAAGAGGTCCTTCGGGCAACATTGTGCTGAGGGTAATGAATGGAGTGCTGAGATTTTCCTACTTCACTGTTTGTTTTTGTTTGCTTGTTTGTCAATATGAAACAAAAGAGCGGCTTCCGCATATCTCAAGCACTTCAGGGGATGCTTTCAAGCAGTATGGTACCTGCTCCTCTTTTTCAGCTGATGTCTTTCACATCCTTTAGTGCTTATTGCAGTAATAAATTTAGGAGAATATGGTGAACATTTTTTTAACTTAGACTCCAAAATACATATCCAGGAACCAAAGTAAGTGCCTGGATTTCTACGTGCCAATGCCCAGGAGTTCACATGGACACAAGTAACTGGGAAAAGGAAAAAAAACCAAGGATTTTATAAAGGTGCCTAATTTCATATAGTTCATTTTGGAAAAATAATGGCCTAGGAACATCAATATTTACCTACATCCACTCAGGCAGACTTTAAAAGCTCAGACTCACCTATAATGCTGAGATGTGTGTACTGGTTATGTGCCCTTCACTATGGAGACAGCAAGGTCCCAGAAAAGGACCTCCTCAAAGACAGATCCACCTTAAATGCTTGATGACCTTGGACAGAGAGTGCAAATCCCTGTGCAAATGCAAAGCTGTCTTTCTGGTTCAGGGTGCTTTGCATTGAAAATGGCCACACCAGTTAGAGTCCAGCCAGATTGCCATTATTCTGCCAGCATGGACCTATCTTCCTTTCCTAAGCCCTCTAGTGCTGTACCCTCCAGAGGCTGACTCCTGCCTGTCAGCTCCATGCAGCAGTCTTGGGAATCACACCAGCTTGGCTCTTTCCAGCTTTGGCAGTGGCTGCTGTGAGGTGAACACAGTGTGTTTCCAGGGGGCTGCTCATGATCACTCCAGACCGCTGGCCTCTGCAACAGACTTAGTAGCTTTCTGCACTCTGTTGTCTGAATCTTCTACCTACTAGATCACACAATGGGACTTTCATGTCACTCTAAAAGAGGTTTTTCTTGTTTGCCAGCTCATGTGATGAAAATGTGCACCAAGTTGGGTGGGAGTGTTGATCTGCTCGAGGGTAGGAAGGCTCTGCAGAGGGACCTGGACAGGCTGGA
>NW_008796181.1:2320601-2327311 GCF_000699145.1 Aptenodytes forsteri
TTAGGGACATGGTTTAGTGGTGGACTTGGCAGTGCTAGGTTAACAGTTGGACTTGATGATCTTAAAGGTCTTTTCCAAGCTAAATGATTCTATGATTCTATAAGCACCAGGTATTTTGTTTATTAGGATATTATTTGATAGAAGAACTAGGAATACTGGTTCACAATTGGAGACTTTTCTTCTGCAGAGCAATGTTCCACTGAATACGTTTTTTATAACTTGCTCATCACACAGATTATGAAAAGTGGATGTTGAGAAGAAGGGATCCAGGCAAAAATTCTAAACCTATTATTTAAACAGTTACTTCTATTAATCATGTGAAATAGCTTTGGGTCCTAAAGACTCATGTTGGGAAATTAACGTTTGGAGTGTGAATACTTCTGATATATTTTTTTAGACTTGTCGGGGCTTGGTCTTCTTTCAGTATGGATTTTCACCTGTAGCAACCCATCTGACATCTTTACTGTCAGGGGAGTTTTTCAGGGTAAATGACGTGAGAATCTGGCTTTCAGTGTTATAAAAAGTTGGTATTAAATCAGCTGGCTAAATTTTGTCCTCTGCCCAACTGCAGGATTCTGCCCAATAGCAAAGGGAGGTAGAAAAGAATGAGGGAGTAACTGCTGCTTCTTCACATATATTCTTCACTAAGGCATCACTGAACCCTGACCCAAACATTTCTCCTTGACTGTGCAGCAACACAGTTTCCCGATTTTTATTAATGTTAGTTAATGACTCTTCACTACCCTTGCTGCTCATGGTTTTGACATTTTGCAGCTATATCCACACCACATATAATTTTTGGCCTAGGAGACAGTGGATGACTGGTAGGTCTCAGCACAAACTGTGTCAAAGCATAGGGTGGCTGACTGTGTTTGTGCCAAATGTTATTAAAGGAACAACTGCCAGCACATGCTGGTTAAAGATGGCTTGTTTTACTTTTAAAGAACAGCCTGCAAGGTGCAACACCCACTCATCCTACTCCAGCAAGTCATGTTTGCTTAAAGATAAGCAAATATCTGTGAATAAATTCATTGAAATCTACATTTCTGCCTGGATTAATGCGTGCACTGCTGTACCATTTGGAAACTGCAGTCATAAATCCAGGCTCTCAATGTGCTAGGTGCTGTATAATGGCAGAAAAAATGAAATTTGGGGTGTTACCAACATTTGCTTGGATCCTGCATCCCTGTTCAACCACCTATTGGGTAATCTTACCACTTTCCTAAGCAATTGCTGTTATTTCTTGGGAGGGTAGCCTTGGTTGCAATCCACTCTGGCTGTTTTAGATATTATATTAAAATATTAGTAAATAGTCTAGCAGTGTAGAGACAGAGGATCCTTGGTATTGTCCTAAAAATACAGCAATTATTGGCCAGCCTTCTCTAAATAAGGATGGAGGAGGAGGTCACCAAGTAGAAAATCAAAGGCAAAATCAGCAGTAAGCAGTATTAATAAGAAGAATGAATGGAATAACAACTAAGCAGCATAAAGCTAACAGGCTCTCCTGTTAAAAAGGGATGAGGAATACAGGTTTTTCTAGTAATCTTCATTATTTCCTATGAAGTATCAACAAAACTGAGGAAAGAGGAAATATTGGCAAAGCAGCGCTCCCAATCCTGCTTGAGGGACAGCTTAAAATTCTGCCTCCCTCATGCAGCTGCTTGCCAGTGGAGCACAGGACTCCAAAACCATGTCTGTAATTCAGCCTTTTGAACTTGATTCTAAGCAGGGTGCTGACAATATCTGGGTAATTGCAGATTACTTGCAGATATTCCCTTGTTCCCAGTTTAAGGTCTCTCGCAACAACAGAAACAACAATAAAATTGCTTAGATTGTTACTTCAGAAACACTCAGAAATCACTGGTCTGCTTTCCAAGATGCTCCCTTGAAGCACAATATTACCATTGTTCATGGGGAAGCACAATGAAAGCCAACAGTAAGTGTTGTGACATACATCTGTAATGGAAAAGTTTTGAAGGGGGGTATGGAACATGGGTAGGAAAAAGAGAGATGGAAAAGTGCTTTATGTAGCTCTTTGTTGCTGCTGTGAATAGCATCACAATATCTCTTAATGAAGCAGATGTTCAGATAAACAATTTCAGGCTACAAACGCTGAAAAATAGAAGCTTCCATGGGGATTGAGTTCCAGCTCCGTTTCCCTTGTTAACCAGTTGTCATGCGCTGCTTGGCACACCGTAAGCACAAAAGCATCTAGTGGATGGAGAATATTTTAGAAATAGTGCCATTACAGTTTCTTAAACACATCTCGCTGTGGTCTCCTTCATCATCTTAGATGGAAACTTTGTTTTTCACGCTTGTGATCCCAATTGCTATTGCTCCTTTCCTTCTCGTGTGGGGCATCGTGGCCCTAATGCACTGCTGTTGTAAAATTGGGAAATAAGTTTATGTAAAAACAGATGAGTTTTGATTTAATTGCTTTTTACTCTAATATGTGTCAGCGCTTGCTGATTGCGTCTGTGCCAAATAATCTCCAAAGCCTCATGAGAAAATTGTTATGTTGACATCCACATTTGGTAATGCTTTAATACAATTACTTTTGGGACTCTTGCTCATTTTTGGATGTATAGATGACAAACTTGTAAGGTGAATGGGAGAAGACCTTTTGGAGGAGAGGTCTGGTTTGTACATTAAGTATGGGGTAAGAAAGTCATACTTTGGAGAAGTGAGACCCATTCTGGATCACCTGTGGGTCTCACCATTCCCAAAGTGGAAAACAAGAGATGGTCTTGGAGATTACTTCAGAGCACACAGTAGCTGCTAAAAAGGCTTGGTGAACCTAGCATTAGGTTCAGGGCAAAGACAATTAGACCACTGAGTCAAAACCAGAGTTTGCACTGGGAACATCTGTTCTAGGTTTGTGTCCAGACTCTGGTGACCTTCTGCAAGCTTGGGCATAAAGTCCAAGAAGCCACCTGAGGAGTGTCCATCAGGTGATGTCAACCAGAGGTATGGGCAAAGGAACAAATCAACCCTGTGTACATCACTTAGAAATATGCACTTATTTTTAAGCTGCCATGGTTGATTTTGAAGTGGCCTGCCTGGCTCGTTGACAAGCAGGAATTTGGCAACTGGAAGCATAAAGCTGGATAACGGGGAAAGGTGCACAAATCTCTGCAAAAACAATAGCTGGCTCTGTGCAATCTGGTGGCAAAGCAAAAATCATCATGTGCACTGAGGTATAAAATGAACAAATAAAAAGAAAAATAGGACCGCAAAGGGCAACAGCAGTGACTACAGTGTAGCTGTGCTGCTTATGGCCTCCCACAGCCCATGTTAGACAGCACAGATGCTGTAATCACTCCTTTCATGCTTTTGACTGGGGAGCCGAGTATTTTCCTTGTGATGTGGAAGAGCTGTGTTATGTGGTGGCCAAGACCTGCCAGGACCTTCACAACTGCCTTTATCCAGCACACAGCTAGATAGTGCATGTCCTTGTTGTGAAAGTGACACAGAAAGACACAAGTCCCCTGGCCACCCTAAATTAAATTATAAAGTAATAAGACCTTGAGTTACAAAAGCCCTGCAGTGAAACCTCTGTGGAGACAGCTGGAAACAAAGTCTACTACAATAACAAGGGGTGGGAGTTAAAATTCAAGCTTCTGAATGCAGCAGTGTTTGTGCAGACTGCATGGATATACATATGCTTAACCCATCATGCCCCAGAGTCTGCAGCTGAGTGTGGGTTTGTGTCCAAACTGTGAGCCCTGGGCTAGCCAGGTGTGGGAATGGCATCTGTCCTACAGGACCTGGAGTGGTTAGTGTTTGGACAAACAAGGCTCAATTTAGCACTCTACAAGACAGAAAAGGTCCTAACTGTACAAGGTGATATAGAAGGTAGAAGTCACGTGGATTATGCCAAATTTTGAAGAGCTGGTGTTAGGTTTTCACACTTACTAATACATATGGATGCTTAGTGCTTCTGTGAAGACAGACTGGTTGCTGAGACTCCTTATAGACAGGTTTCTTTCCTCAGCCATAAGGACATAGTTTTCTGAAGTCCACAAATGCAGGAAGGGGCCTGAAAGCAAAAATTTACTCTACGGCTCCTGTATCTTCAGGCCTTGTATCTAAAGACCATAGGCTACTCCTGGGCCATGCTATACGCCTCAGGGAGATGGCTTTCCTATGTGAGTCTCCGTCAGGGACTGCAGCACCATATCTCCTTTGTTTATTATTTTAGTTAATGGCTTGAGATGACTCCAGAAGAAGAGGGTACATGAGTAGAAAGGACTTTGTAAGACCTAAGTATGATCACAGAGGAATCGAAATAACTTTCCCGATTCAGATTTATCAGGAAGATCTGCATCTATGGGACTCTTTGTTTAAAATGCAGAGAAAAATGTACTTTAAGAGTGGAGGTCATCTGGCCTATTTTAGGTGTCTCTCTCAGAACAATGATTTTCCCCCACCTCTGTCCCCATTCACTGGATCTCCATTGACTTTAAAGGGCGCCTACAGTAACTAGCTCAGTTACAGATGTCTCCATTTAGTCAGCTAAATCCACAGGCTGATACAGAGCCTGGGTCAGAGATGTCAAGTGCAAAATGAATAAAGAAATGAACAGACACATTCAGTCAAACTCTTCTATTGGATGAAAAGCTGGTGCACTAGCAGCAGTATACAGCTATTTCTTCCCTTTCATTAAAATGTGCTTAACTTGGATTGCTATTCACTTAAAGGCCCTCCTTCACATTTCACCTTTTCCCTTAGAATTAGCCCTGGAACTCACAGCATTCTCTGAACATCATGACCTTAACCTGTACTGAGAGTACGTTATTTTTTTACCAAGACTGCTCTTGTCCAAACAATGCTCTATATTAGCCAAAATTAGGTTAAAACACTTAATTCAGCTTCCTTATTATTGGGGGGGGGGGGAGGACATTTGGGAAGTTTAAATGATGTTGCAAGCCTAATTAAACAAATCCAAAGGACTCCGAGTTTTCCCAGTTGAGAATATTTCCTGTGCTTCTTTCACTGATGCTGCTGGTCCTCCTAGTCACCTCTGCATCCCCCGGGAGATGTGAGGCTACGCAGAACGAGGCTTTTGCATAGGAGAATTAAATGTACTCAGTGCTTGCAGAAGTCTCCTAATTGATAATATGCCCAAAGCACAGCATGCGGACTGCTTTCTCTTCTTTTGCTGGGTGCTGGGTGCTGAGCACTGTCTGGAAGTCTACAGACAGTGATTTATCTGCAGTTGTGGGGGTGATGGAAGGAAATTGCCAGAGTCTGAGTTGCAAGCGCAGCAAGTGCAGTACTCCGGCACTAATAGCAGACTACTGTATTTCTGTCAGTGAAGACTCTGTCTGGCAGTGCAAGTTATGACCTTTTCCAGCCATTTATGAGGAGCGTAAGAGCCAGAAATATGAAGAAATCTGTCAGGGTAAATCCTTAATAGCATGAAACGCAACGCTAAGACAACAGCCTGTAATTTCAGGTCCTCCCAGCCCCGGCACAATGTGACATGACTTCTGTGCTTCATTTTTGTCAAAGTGCTGTAGTTTCCTGAAGGCCAGGAACAGTTCGAGAGGCCAGATTAACCATGCCAGTCACAGGGACAATTGACTGCAGTCTGGGACTACGTCTGTGAGAAGCGGAGTATCCCCCTCAGCTCCTGTTAACCTCTGAGGACTGCTGATGCTCCTCAGAGATGTGCTCCATGCCTTATGGAGGAGAGCATCTGAGAGATAACTTGTCTGCAGTCAGAGATTTTGTAAATCTATTTGCTGCCTGGTCTCTGGATTTTAGGCGATGGGGCTCTGGCATGCAGGGCTGACTGCAGCAGAAATGGCTTCAGGAGTTCTTCGGTTTCCAACCTGAATGCATTGTCCCTGTTATTGGTCCTGTGTGAGACCTCACTGCAGTAGTTTTAACATAACCTGTAATCCCTACAATCATGCAGGGTTTAAGCATGTGCCATCCCTTGCTGTTGTGTGCCAGAAAGTTTTTCTGACTATCACTGCTCGCTGCAAGTCATTTCTTCATCTCTTGAGACTCTCCATGCCACTCACAAGCAGTCTTGCGTAGTTCCCATGGAAGGTCTTCTATGGTACTGCCTGCATACGGGCAGATGGGGAGCTGGGCATTTTGGTACGTTATTGACAGGATATGTTTGATGAGATGATAGCATCCCAATGTTAAGATTTGCTACTCTTGGGGTAATGAAAGCCTTATTGTGTGTTATATTAGCCCAGTAGTAGCTCTGTTCAAAGTGTAAGAACAGAAGTACTGTTTACTTGAAAACTATACATTTTTAGTTTTGGAACCAAGTTACAAAAGACAATTAAACTGCAAAATACATCACTGAGACCCTTCTTGGCTACTTTGCCATCTCGCCTCTCTCCCTTTAGGTTATCTACTTAGTCTTGCTGACTAAAAGGGCTGGTTTTGCTTCTGTGCTTCTCCCAGGCTGCCCAAAAGGGTGCTATGGCCCAATAGCTTCCTCTTCAGGTGAGGAAGGAGAGGCGGTGGGGTGGCCCTGTATGTTAGGGAGTGTTTCGATTGTATTGAGCTCAACGATTGTGAGGATGGTACGGTTGAGTGTTTATGGGTAAGGATGAGGGGGAAGGCCAATGAGGAAGATATCCTGCTGGGAGTCTGTTATAGACCACCCAACCAGGATGAAGGGGCAGATGAAGCGTTCTACAAGCGGCTGGCAGAAGTCTCTCAATCGCTAGCCCTTGTTCTCA
>NW_008796181.1:2329193-2332696 GCF_000699145.1 Aptenodytes forsteri
GGTTGGACTCGATGATCTTAGAGGTCTTTTCCAACCTTAATGATTCTATGATTCTATGATTCTATGATTCTATGATTCTATGATTCTATGATTCTATGATTCTATGATTCTATGATTCTATGATTCTATGATTCTATGATTCTATGATTCTATGATTCTATGATTCTATGAATACAAGTGTTAAGGTCTTCCACACTCTGCCCTCTACATCACCTCCATCTTTCTCACTCCCTGCTAAAGGAAGTCAGTGCCTTATTTCTGGTGTCACTGCAAGATTTTTTGAATACAGCTTAATGTCTTCTTTACCTTTCTTCCTCATCCTCGTCCAGGTTCTCTAATTAATGTTTCTGTTGTAAAACCTACTTGGTCAACATTATATTATGAAACATATAACTTTAAACATTATATTATGAAACTTCTAAATGCTCTGCGTTTTCCCTGGCTTCATACCACTTGTGCTTTGCAGATATCATTGATCGAACATTATACTCCAAATAACAAAATTGGTATGGAGTTCTTCATTTCAGTAGCAATCTCAAACCCTTTGAAATCGCTGGTTGTATGGGATCTCTGCTCATCAGAGAGTGTCAGTCTGTGCAAGAAAAAAACAGACAAATAACTTACCCAATAGTCCAGTGGTTACACCAAACTTGGACCTAACTAATGCAGTGTCCAGACTATAGTTTGTTGCACTGGACCACATTTTTCTTTTCAGTGGCACTTCCAAGAAACTCACTACTGACTGACCAGTGAATTTACCAAACTATTGCTTCTCCTGATGATCAGCTTAGGTTCCTTCTGCTGGGCCATAAATCATAAAGTTACCCTGAATGTTTGTACCGTGCATAGCACAGATGGAGCCGTGACCCATGGCTGAGGTCATTAAGCTTCCTGTAATGCCAGCAATAATAATAATAACAAGCTTGAAAGAAATCTGTGCCTTCCTAGCAGTGCAGGGAAGGACATCTGCTGTAAGCAATTCTGTCATACAAGATGTAAAGAAATACTGCGAAAGCCGTGCTTGTGATTAGTCACTGATTTCTGTGCTATCGTTACCCTTTCTCTAACCCAAATATTTTCAACTTCAGTTGTTCCCATATTGTTAATCCCTTTATTGTCGTCGTTGTTTTCATGGATACAATTTCTCCTCATAAGTGACTTTTTATTGTCACAAGCATTGTTTCATCGCCATATTGTGTTGTACAGCTGCTATTTTTCCTAGAATCGCATTCTTTGTCTGTAATTTCCTGCTTAGTACTTAGCACAAAACCCTATTGTCCTTGCCTATAATTTTTGCTTTTTTCCCTCCCCGGTCTAGTTTTGCTCTTGTCTGTGATTCAGCCTCCATAAACGTGTTTCCTGTAGTATCCTTCTCCCTCTCTATAATTTGTATCTTTTACAATATTCAGTGTGTTCCTTTCCCATCTCAAAGGAAAGATGCAGCACTGTGTTGATCAGATTCTCTATTTTCCTACATAATGTTCTGTTCCAGGTTCAGCTATCCTTTCTTTTTCCTCCTATTTCCACTATCGTATTACCAGAGAGTTTCTTTCTTCTTTATTATAATGCATTCTTTTCTGTGGTTTTATTCTGTTACTTTCTGCCTGTGCCTTTTTAAGCTGTGGCGTGTTTTTCTACTTCCAAGTTTTTGTTCTCTTTCCAGTGCCACATTCTTGATTTACTTATGTTTTTCCCACTCTCTAAAACAATTTCTGATACTGTAATGCTGTTACAACTCCGGGCTCACACCATTTCTAAAGTTGATTTTGCCTCTTTGGCTTCATGTCCTGCTGGTCTGCTCTGTGATTTGGCAGGTGCTGGTGGCCGTGTACTGAGACCAGTGAATCCAGTGGTCAAGGACAGACTCTGAGCCCATGTCTGTCGGGCTCAGAGCCAGCAGCAGGACTGGGTTTTTGATGCCCACCTGGATGCATCAGACCAGCTGGTGTTGAGCCCTGAGGGCTAATGGGGCTGGTGCAGGAGAGTGACCTCAGGCATGAGAGGGCTTTTCCTGCCTGCGGGCAAGCGGTGCGAGTGAGCTTAGCCCTCCCTCGAGGCAGTTGGCAAAGCTGTGAAGGGTTGCACGTGGAAGGACCTGGTGCTCTCCCAGCCCGCTGCGTGCCGTAGGGCTCCCTGTGGGCACTGCACTTAATGGTGGACAGGAGACACAAATCTACACTGCTCCCTCCCTGCCAGGGCATCGGCTGTATGAGACTCCCGCATTTCCCAAATACACCAGATCACCCTCTCCTTTCCTACAGAAGCCTGATGACTGAGCACTGCCTCTCACCTACTGTCTTATTCCCCCCCATCAGCCTGTTTTTTCCTTTCTTTCTTTGTCCCCCACCGGCTGCCCCTTGTATCTCTCTCATTGAGCCACTACATGTCTACATAAGCACTCTGAATAGTGGGATCTAAATAATTATTTTGCTGTCAAATATTCCATTTTCTTTTCCTTCTCTGGTCTATAATTCTTCTGTGAATGGTGACTGCATAGTTAATCGCAATTCATTACATGCCTGTCAGAAATCCAAGCCCTCGCTCCTCTTGATGTATTTAATCAGTGTCCTTCGCTTGCGTGCAGTAATGTGTAGTGGGCTTTAGATTAAATTGTTATTGTTTTTTAACAGCTTATACATCTTCCAGTGCAGTCATTGCAGGACCTCGGGGGCGCTTGGATGGAGAGACAGGAATAGAGTGAGCAGCAGGAGAAACAACTGCTCCTGAGCATGATCGGAGGAGATGTAACATCAGCAGTGGCTGAACCAGGACCGATGAGAGGAGGCCACTGCTCGGTAGCTGTCTCCTACATTGTGTGGCCAGGCAGGGCTCAGGGATCTTGGTCCAGGTTGCAGCTGAAGCAGACGGCAATGCTGCAGACTGTGACAAGGATTTTCCTTTGAAAAGTCATGGACATATTTAGTAAGCTTTGAAGCTTGATGGGCCAAGGGTGTAAGTGAAGCAAGTTCTGTGGAGAGAGATAAAATAATTTTCTGGATTGATTGTCATCACTGGCCAAAATAGGGAAGCTTTTACATAAACAAGCCTTTCTTCCAGCCCAAAGTAAACTCACCTTCAAAGCTAAATTAAGTTGATGGTACAGCTTAAACTACCTTGCTGCTACTGCCTTAGTCGTGAAGGATGTACACTGGTACTGCACCCTCAGTAGCAGCGTGCCTGCACTGAGGACGTGCCAGAATAAGGCCAACCTTTAGGCTAGCCTAAATATATTGCTGAATTCATCTTTTTCATAGCCCTCGCCAATGCAATTCTTCCAGACTGTATGAACAGCTGTAGGCACCAAAGTGGCTCCACACTGCAACAACTTCTTTGTGCCTGAGCCTGTCAGCTGTACCGGAGGGCAGCAGAGACACCACCTGTGTGCGGTGTGACCGGGTGGATGATCTGCTCGGCCTGGTGGCAGAGCTGAAGGAGGAGGTGGAAAGGTTGAGGAGTATCCGGGAGTGTGAGAGGGAGATAGATTGGTGGAGCCGCACCCTACC
>NW_008796181.1:2337053-2393872 GCF_000699145.1 Aptenodytes forsteri
GTATTTAAAAGACGTGTAGATGCGGCACTTAGGGCCATGGTTTAGTGGGCATGGTGGTGTTGGGTCGACGGTTGGACTCGATGATCTTAGAGGTCTTTTCCAACCTCAATGATTCTATGATTCTATGATTCTATGATTCAATGCTTAAGTTGTTTAAACAACCATAGTTTGAAGCCAACTTTAATCAGCATTTTACCTGAGAAACACAGATGGCATCTTATAGTCTGGGCTGAAAGCTTGGATTCCCTCACTGGTTTCTACGATAAATTTAGTACACTTCAGTCCTCCATCAAACTCTCTCTTGAACACTGCTCTAGCAGTATCAAAGTCCAGCAAAGTATGGTCAGCATAAAAACGGTAATCAAAAACCTATGCTATATAAAAATGTGCAAGCCAGCACACCCACCTACAGAAACCCAGCAGTCATCCAAAACATATCAAAAAAGATATAATAGGCTGTCAGATTTCCAACACCACCACATCTGCTCTAAGGGGAACCATACCCCCCCTTGACAGTCTAAAGACACTGCTTGCCCAGCAAATATTTTCAACAAAGACAGTAAAATATGATGCAACTTTGAAATTTTCTCAGACATTTGTTTCCCAAACCTTAAGCTGCACCAGAGATCACTAAACTCAGCATTGAAAGGAAAATACCACAGAACAACATGTACCGAGTGGAATCAGATTATTCCTTGAGTAATGTGTATGAAAATTGTCAGTATATTCCCAATCTTAAAAATATCCCCGAATCCTATGCTTGTTCCTTCCAGAATGTCGTATACCTCACCCCCTTCACGATATCCTTATAGAAATTTTATGTATGAAACAACCCCCATGAATCATAAAGAACTTGCACAGGCAAAGCAAAAGGGCAAAACTACCCAATTATTAGTGGACAACAAACTTTTACAACACAGCCACTCAATTTCCGCTCTCTCAGTCCTGATCCTCAAGAGAAAGCTACAAAATGCTTTCCAAAGGTGACAATCAAAAGACATTACTCATGATAAGAAAAAGTCACACCATGAACAGAGACAAACATTTATGGCACGTTCTAATTCTTCCCTTTCATCACCACACTCCAACTCGGTTCCCAGTGAAACCACCCATGTGCCATGAGCTATAAATTCTCCCTCTCACTTTTCTCTCATCTTGTGTATCTCTTTCCAGTAGAAGATACTCCCATGTCACCTTTCACTTTGTAATATCCTTTCTTCTATACCAAAGGTATAAAATTTTTTTCTTTTTTTTCCCCTAACTGATTAAGAGAACTAGCCTTTGTTCTCGGCTCATGCTCATCTTTGAAGTTTGGTGTACCTATTCCTGGTCCAGCAAAGAGCATTTGAGCCTGAAACATGTCTGTTGTTTCAAAGCAAATCAGTTGCTGTAACAAAAGATGCTACCTTCTCCCCACAATCTTTGCCTAGCTTCATGAATAACCTAGGTCAGTGCTGAAAAAATAACACCCAAAATCTATTTTGTTGCATAAATATTATTCAGACTTGATTTTCATGGCTCAACTTGTAATTTTTAATTTTTTTTTCTGTATTTTTTTTAAACTTGGTGGGAGCTCTAGTGGGCTAATACTGTCTGCCTTATTAGGAATTATATGAACTGGCTTATTTAATCTTTAAAAAGTGTGTGCAGATTTATGTGTATAAAATCACCTCTGCATCGACTTGGATGGTTTGCTGTAGCAACACAACACTTAATTCCTGTTCCTTTGGTTATGCATTAGAGGTCATGTTTAACTGCCTCAGCACCTACATGTGAAATATCAGGCTTTTAAACCAGTATGTCTGTGTTAAGCTATAGGATCTGTGCATATCATCTACCGCAATGAGACTCTGATTCATGACCGTAGGTATTACCACCAAGGAAACTCCATGCAGGACCTAATCTTGCCAATCACGTGGAGTGGTGTCTTGAACTTAAAATCGACAGGGTGCTAGATACGCTGTTCAGCACGGGGATTGCAGGCAGGACCGGGCAAAAGATATTTCTGAAGCACGAGTACATGAATCAGAGGAACGCTGGGTTCCTCATAGCAGCTGATCATAGATGGAAAGCCCCCAAGTGATTTAGATAGTCTGATACATCATGGCGAGCAGCAGCTTTGAAATTGGGAAGGTTTTGCCCTTTCTCCCATTGAGCACGGCACGTGATGTGAGTGCAGCAACATGCTTGCTGCTGTTCAGTAGAGTGAAATGGTTTGATAGTAAAGCAGCCAACAGGCATGAACACTTGAATTCAGGCACCTCATTTATGCTATCTCTGAAATGTAAACTGGCTAAGTGACTCCTCCTGAACTACTGTTATCATTCCACAAGGATTATATTTTATCTTCTTTTTTGAAATACTTGTTTTTTTCAGTCAGTAAAAGCCCATCAGACTATAAATCACTTCTGTACTCCTTGTGTCCTTAATAATGACATATCATCTCCTAATCTCTGTGTACAGGAATGAGCTAGGGAAGCTCTCAGGGATTGAAATTCCAGGGAAACCTTTCTCCAGATGAACCGAAGCAGGTGGAATGGAAGCTTTTACTGAAACTTCTACCACAAAAGACGTTTCAGTTCAGGACAATATGTACCCAGGCCTCTCTCTGGATTAGGTGCAAGCTACCTGCATTGCAGACCTGACTAATAACACATTCATTCCTGCTTTCTTCAGTATTAAATGAATCCACTGCAGATTTTGTATGTGTGACCCCGTGGCAGAGTCAAAGTCACCTGCATGCTCCGAAACTGCAGAAAAGACCTGGAGGAAATGTAAATTCTCAAGGACTGATGGAGCTTTGACTTTGGTAAATGTCTAATGTCATTTTGGTATGTAATAGCACCAAAAAAAAGAAAAATCCTAAAAACTCCAAGTGTGTCTTTCTCAATTGTTTATGCTAAGGACTTGTGCCTGTATGAGATACAAAGGGGATACTACTGGAGATTATTTATTTATAAAAAAATACTAGATGTAGTAGCTCAGTAAAACAAGTGCCTGGTTCCTGTTGGGTGGAGGCATTCAACTGCACAAAAACACTGGCTAGGGAGTGCTGGGGTGGGTAGTGGTGCTGCAGAAATGGATTTGGAGATATGAGTAAGTGCCATGGCAAATGCGTCAATGGGGTCGTGGAAAGAGGCATCATGTTGGGATGCTTAAAAATGGTGGCATGGGTAATCATCCATTCCCTGCAGAAAAAGTACAGATTCAGCTCAATCACTGCATTCAGTCCAGAGCACTCCAGTAATAATGCGGACCACCTGTGGAAGATTTGAGGAGTTAACTGGAGTTGTTTAGTCAAAGATGAGGGACAGTAACAGCCTTCAGAGATGCAAAAAATTCTTATAAGCAGCAAGAGATAAACTGCTCACTCTGTTCCCTGTGGGTAGGAAGGAAAGAAACAGCGTTAGACTGCAGCAGACTCTTGTTAGGCATTAGGAAAAACCTTTTAAGGTTACTGAAGCACTAGGACAGCCCAGCGTCTCCACCTTTGCAGGTCTTCATGAAGAGGCTGTGCAGACACCTTTCAGCAATGATATGTTGATGATTCTGAGCAGAGTTGACCTCTGAAGGTCTTGTCTGCTGTAAGTGGGAAGCCAGTGGTTCGTGTAGTGCCCATACATAATTTAGGAAGCTTGCAGCTGCTGGCTGTAGGCTTCCAAAAACAGCAATGCTCAAAAGTCCTTGGCAGCATTTTGCTGTCTTTCTCAGTGGCACCCAGGGGTGTATGTGGAGGGAATGCATTTTTCTCTGTCTGAACATCAGAGTCCTCCATTCACTTATCCTTGGCAAACCCTATGTGTTCATTGGTGAAGTGAAAGGCAGTGGGTACATTTTAGGAAGCTAGACCACTTGCTTTGCCTCAAATACTGACTTGGCAAAATTTTTCTTCAAACATGGGCCAAACTTAAAAAGGAATATCCAGAAGTCATTAAAAAACCCAACCTTTAAAACAAAGTTTAAGCCCATTAATTGCCTTGACAGTTTTTCAACAAGACATTTTATTTTACCCTAGTCATCCTGGCTTTCCTTTTTTTCCCCCCAAGTTCTATATTTTAATATCCAATATTTAGAGAACAAAAAAGAATTGTATCACGTGATTTTTCCTATTGATCCACAACATTTTTGGAAGCTGGCTGGACACAGACAAGTCCATGCCTTACTTCCACTTACTTCCACTTCAGCTACTTTAAGGTGCAAATAAACATCTGAAAATCCCATTCAGAGCCTTCTTTGTAAGTTCAAGTCTATAACTGTCTTAGAAAGTTCATTTATTAATGATTCTCCCATGCAGAAAGTAACTAGTAAAGCAGGGTGCTCAGGCCAGGTCCTGAACCACTCTTCTTTTCCCTATGAAGAAATGATGGGATTTAGATTTGATTAGAGAGATGCTACTCAGCTTTACTACCGGTTCTAGCAGTCTCATAATATCTTAATCCATCTTTAACTTGACACCACTGGTCTGATGAGCTTGACCATACTTCGAGAGCAGACAGAGCAATACTACAGGACAAGAAATGCAACAGTTTCCTCTCTGGTGGAGGGCTATGAAAAAAGCTGTTAAAAGATACCTTTAACAAAACATATTTCTGGAGTCACCAGTGCTACCTGAAGAGCAGGGTGTCCTTGCAGAATTATAGATTCCTTTCTTAGCCCAGTATGTGCAACATGTACAGGCTCATTGAGTAGTTGTTAGATAATGTATTCAGTTCCTAATCATTCTTGCAGATGAGAACAGCTATATCACAGCCATCATGTTGTCCATCTCTGCTTTTCTTATGAACATTGGTATTTGCTTAGCAGGTTTGCCAACTGGATGCTACATTTTGGTTGTTTTGTTTGCAATGAGCATAAACCTGGAAGATCTTACAATCCTTTTGCAAACTGTCAGCTTCTCTGTATCCCGACTAATTTCTGGAGAGAGCAGAGACTGAGCACCTTGCAGGGCCAGATTTGCACGAGTGGAATAATTTAGCATGAAAAATACTGTTGTAGTCAGCAAAATATTTCCCTCTAGATTAGTGAATGTAACAGGAAAGCAACGGAAGTTAACGTTTGCCAGAAGGGAAATGAGAAAGCTCCCCAGTATGCAGCTCAGCTGAGCAATCAATCTTGAATATGCAGCCCAGCACACCCAGAGCCAAACACCTTACTCCTCCCCAGCAGGAATTTATTAGTTTGAGACACTTCCCACAGCTTTCTCTCTGTACTCTATTTTCATAGCTTAGAAGTGCTCCTGGAGGGCAGGCACTCTAAAAGTGCGATCTGAGTAATTGTTGCATTGCTCCTTGAGAAAAGCAAGTGAGGAGCCACACACATCCCTTTCTCTGACCAAGGTGGTTGATGTACATACAGTAGCATGTATTTTCAACTAAATGTGGCACCCAGGTGCTTTTGGTGGAGGTGCCACCCATGGCTCTGAGGCTGGTATCCCCTCCAGGATTTTGTCCCAGGGGCACTGCGGAGTATGGTGGTGGGCTTTTCTCCTGCAGCCAAGGAAAGCCTGAACCAGCACTGCTGGGGGAGCACAGATTTTGAGACTGATTCTCCCTCATCCCCCTCGGCATCTGTTGTAGGCCATTCAGGAAATACCCTAATCTTCCAGGACAGCATGGCAGAGATAGCAATTATTTTTAACCATAACCACTGCTTTCTTTAGGATCTATTGCAATTGTGAACAAGGGAACTGATCATCTCTGTCTCTGCCGTGCTGGGATTGCAGCCGATGAGACTTGCATTCATCTCACTGACTCCCTTGGGCTGGTCTCTGGGGTGGGATCACCTTGCTTAACTTGGGATATCTTCAGGGTAAAAATTTCCATCTGAGCCAGTCATCCTTACAGTCAATCAGGACGGACCGGCAGTCAGGATGTAACTCACCTAATCTCAGTTAGACCTTTCTTTTAGATGACTCACTGTAAAAGCACCTATTTCACCAATGACTATAATGGATGTCATGGTCTCTACTCCCATTCCAGACACCCGCATTTGGTCAGAATCAGCCCCGTCTGCAGACTTGTGCCACATGTGGGAGGTCTCTGGGGACAGGACAATGTTTCTGTCCATTATACAATGCCTGACACTGTAAGGAATCATATTTCTTACCGAGACCACCGGTTCTGACACAAACCTAGTCCAAAGGTTTGATAATTAACATTCTGCTGTTATCAACTTGTGGTAAATAATAAACATGCTATTTCTATCAACTTGTTTTCAGTTTGTTTTCTGAAGAGGGATTCCCAAGGCACTAGCAAACTGACCAGAGGTCAGGTCGGACGCATTGTTGACTTCTGTTTGTTGGTGCCACCACTAAATCTTAAACAGCCATTACAAAAGAGACCATGACATTGTTTCAAACAGCCACTACTTAGTTTGAACGATGCTGTTATTTTTAAACTTCCATTTGTAATGAATGCTCTCAGCCTGACAAATCTTTTTTTTGTGGACTTGGTTAAAGATTCTGAAGAACATTTTTCAGGAGGGGATTGCTTTGATGATATACTTTGCATATAATACTTGAACAATCCCTATCTGAAAGCTGTGTTGTTAAGATATCATTTTAGTTCTGGTGGAAGCAGGGGAATGCTGATGGATTGTCTATAAGATGCATGAGCAGAGGAAGCAAATTAAACAGCGGGGTCTGGATGAATAATTATTTTGTGTGCTTACCAGAGGAAATTGATTGTCAGATATTCCTGATCAATTCGTTTTCCCTACATCTGCTTTTTCACAAGAATGAATATATTTCACTTTATTAAAATTTCATGGTCTAAGGGAGCTTTTAATACTGTGAACCAATAATGCCAATAAACAGTTACTATGAACAGTCCAGTCTAGTAGTGATGTGCAAAAACTTCAAATGTGGAAATAAAGCAGTTGGGAAAGACAGGGCAAATAGGAAGAGCTAAATGAAATGACAGAAAGGTTTAGTGAGTGGTAAACTTTTCCTTTGCCTCTTCCTCCTTATGTTACTCTTTGATTAGAGTTTTCTGGCTATATCTCTGTCTGGAACTGTCTCCTTGCTCTCTAAAGCATTGTGCACACATAAGGTGAGGAAGAAATACTCTATCTAGAATGTCATAATGATTTTTGAGACTGGCTTTGCAAAATAAACGACATCTACCCAGTGCTGTTACCAAAACTCTGGGCTTTGAAATTTGTAGCTCAGTGCCTGGAACCCACAGAAAGCAGCAATACAACAGTGTGTCATTAGCCCAGATTTATGTAGAGGGGACAGGAGACATGCACCTTGGGCTATTGAGTGCAGTCAAGAATCATGAGTTCCTCCATCTACCCAGATGCCATGGTTTGCTCCATCTAGAGTGGTGACATGACTCTGCATGAACCTGCAGGATTGACTTACGCTTTTACTTTCTTGCTGGCCCTTCTTGCTATCTTGTCAGCTGTGAAAAGGTCCATTCAGTCTCTGCATGGACTATCTGCCATCTTTCACCCTTGCATTTGCCAGCATTACTAGAAGCAGACAGAAATCTGGCCCCAGAGGTGATCTTTCACTCCTGCTTGGAAACTCCGGGGGCTGTGAGAGGATTTTCTGTCTAACTATTTAATGTTTGTGGCTGATTCAAGATGCTACTGAATGTTAAGCAGACATAATTTCTACCCCGACATCAATTCTTTTTATTACAGGGTATGTTTTGGTTTAACTGCATCACCATCCAGCATGGGAATGGGAGCCAGAAAGAGTTTGCAAGCTGGTAGAATACCATGATGTACCTGATAGCTACTGTGTGTCTGCTTCTGCAGGAGCTGCTGTACTAAGTGGCACGAGACCATTCACAGGTGATGAAGGAACTGAAATCTGGATTTACCCAATCTAGCTTTAGTATCCACTCAGAGCACCCGATTTGGAAGCAAGCTTGCTTCCTAGTCATTGGAAAGAAGTGGCACTACCAAATAGTGGCTTGCATCCCAGTGGATTATTTTGGTTTGTTCACTGGTCAGGAGGCCTGGGCAGACACCTACGTTTGAGTGAGAGCTATGGAAGTCAATCAATTTGTCCTGTTGTGGTGCAGCAGGGAATCAGGGCTGCGCCTGTGCATACACCCCATGCACTTATGTTATGAATTCCTTGCGTGGTCAGGGACTCCCGAGCTGCACAGATGAAACAGTGGTTAAAGTTCAAGCAATGGAGTGACCTGAAACAAGGGTACTGACTGCACTCCTTGCCACTTTTCACACAAAGCATTTCACTATTCAGTGTAGGAGCTCTCCAGGTGGCAATTTTGGAGTGTCCCGAAGACTTCCCCAGGTGGTGCCTGCTGTCCCTAGAGCAATTTTTATGTTTCAGAGCAATTTGTACATTTTGACATGTTGATTAATACCCTGGATGGAGAATCTGGACTCTCTGAGGTAGTTCTCAGTGCAAAATTGATCAAATTGTACATAAGAAAATAGACAGTAGAAATTTCTCTTGCAGATACAGAAAGGGTCACAAAGGACAGGTTTTTGTTATTCTGTACTGTTGTACTTTTTTACTAAGACAGGAGATGTTTGTCTGTAGTTTAAGATGGCCAATAACTATGGATCATGCATTTGCTGTAGTGGTCATGTAGGAGCTGGATGTAAGAACTGCACTTTGGGGATTCTTACGTAATCCAGATGGAGATGCTCTTGCAAGACTGCTTGCAACTCAGGCTCCCGTCACCATCCAGACAGCAACCAGACACTGTTCAAGAGTTTTGATTCCCCATGGGAGCATTACCTTTTGCAAAAATTCCAATAAATCAGTTTTTATCAAACATGATGCAACAGTTAGGTGATGGAAGGTAAGTGAGACTCATTCATATCTGAACACATAAAACCAATTTCTTCTACAGCAAATTACCTAATCAAGGAGCCAGATATGTCATACAGTATTTAGGAAAATTTATCTTGAGTTTGCAAGACGCGGTGCTTTGCTGTTGCAAATTCTCCTCTATCAGCTCAGAGTTCTGCTTGTAATATTGTGTCCTCCTCTAGGAAACGCTTTCTGCATCAATCTCAAAAGTAGGAATGTTTTCTTAACCAGCTGTAGACCAGTTGGGCAAGAGGGAATAGCAGCAAGGACGAAAGTGATGTCCTTGAATCCTTCATACAAATAATTTAGATTCAATCTGTTTACAGAGGTTAGATACCCGTACATTACTCAAATCCCATTAGACTGTAACATCAAGGGTGAGATGGTATTTAGATAGATCCTGCAAACACAAACCTCCATTTTCTTTTCTTAATGCAGTTAACCTAACACATCTCACCTTACCGTGAGCACTCTAAAGAAGCAGAAAGGAAACATAATTTAAAGCAAAATCCCAGTTTCTTGATTAATCTTGCAAACATCATTGCTGTTTGCATGGTTACAACTGTATTAATAGGTCAGGACTCATCTGAATTTCCAGGTTAAAATCACAACATTAAAATAAAAGGAAATTCTTTTCACCGTGCATTATGAAGGACAGAAGGGCAATCAAAAGACTTAATTTGAGGGCTCCTTGTTGCCTGGAATATCAACTCACTGTGATCATTACTGTGGAATTAATCTAACAGAATTTAGACAAATAAAATGTAGACTTCTGTGTAGGAGTTGGTAGTTACCCTGGGGTCCCTGTGTGGCCATTGGAAACTCAGCCAGGGGATATTCAGAGAAGTTAAGATGCATCTCATCTCATCCTAAAGATGTCTACAATCATGACTTTAAAATGTTTCTTTCACTCCACGAACTGAAGAAAACACCTTGGCAGACTCACTCACTTGTAGATGGCAGAAGTGTAATGTTTTTAAGAGAGAAGCCGTAGAAGCACTTGAACACCTCGGCTGAACCTGTGAGTACTAAACTGGATGCTTTTCTGGTTGGCCTGGTTCTGAAGAGAGTGGTCACACCACCATGAGTCCATGAAATTCCCAAAGAAACCCCTGGAAGTGAGAGCAGAAACAAATCCCTATCTCAGGCACATCTTTTAAAACCTTGGTCTTGCCTCATGGTGTAGGACTACGGGGAGGGGAAATGTCATGCTCATTTTTCAGGATGCTAGAAACAGCGTAGCTGTAAAAAATTGTAGGAGAAATTGGAAAACCTCTGAATCTTTGTTAACCGATGGGAGCTAGGGACCAGACTGACCTTCTGGAAACTGTTGCTTGCAAGAACTGATGAGCTGTACTCATTTCTATGGCAGACCTCAGTCAGCAAGTCTCCTTTGCTCATTTGTAACTTCTGCTAGAGCAAGTAACTAGATTACAATGTTGTAGCTACATATGGTCCTTACAACCAGTGAATCAAAACTTCCCTGCCTCTCCATAATCACTGCTGCTGCCATAACAAAGGTATTTTGCACTAAACTTGAAATCTATGACTTTAAGTCCATCTTGCTCCAACAGCGAGGCTCACTTAAAAAACGATGGTTCAGCCAATGACAAGCCTGTTAATCTGCTGAAGAGATTATTGAATCTTGCCAAAATGCAAAAAGAAAAAGAAGAGCTGGGCTTTTTCATCACCACTAATAAAAAAGTGAAAGTGATGAGACAAACTGTGTGTATGGGAAATTAAATCTCTGGGACAAAACAAGCTGGTTAGCTAGAAAGGGAGCCAAGCAACCAGGAGACAGTGACACTGCAATCATAAAATATCCCCATTTTGGCTGCCAGGTTCTTAATAAATGCTCCCTTTGCTTCAGTGTTTTGCTCTCCACCTTCTGTCTATTCATTTTCTTACCCTGGAATAAAGCTTCCCACTTCATTTCTGCTTTTCAGTTCTGAATTCCAGCTTTCTCAGAGTTATCCTGTGTTGTGCTGTGCTATCTGTAGATGCCAAAGTCTCCAACTAACTATTGCACAAATTTAGGCATGGCAACAACTTCCTCTTCCAAGTGTTTTCCCAGGAATCAGCACAAAGGCACTTTGGTCCATGATGGAGTTCCTAGGTCTTTCTGCAGACAGGTCCTGTCTCTTCTCTCTGTCAGCCTAATTTATTGTAAGATCTTGACTCTAACAGAGTAAGAACTTCCAAATGTTGGTAGCTATCATTAAAAATGTAGAAACAAACTACTATTAATGAGAAAAGCCATCTTAATAATGAGGACAGTGTTCAACTTAGAGTTGTTGGTCCAATATTTGATCTCCCTCCTTGAAGATCACCTTCAGGAAGAAGAAGGAGAGCCGTTCAAGCTTCATTTCATGAAGTCTGGCTTAATGTTGGCAAGCAGATTCTGACATCTGAGAAAGTCTTCCAAAGCAGACCGGTGCAGCAGTCCTTCAGTCAACCTGATTTCTGGGAAATCCTGTACTACACAACATGCACATATGGAATCCCGGACCAAAACCTTCCAGGACGACTGCACATCGACCAAACTCATCTTCTGAGCATCCAACTAGCATAGCAAGGACTGTGACTGTGACTGTGACAAGAAACTATTTCTAAAAACCAAACGTTCATAAATAGGTTGAAGACTGGTTGCTGCTGAATGCTCATTGTTATAATTATGTTTAACTATAGAGCTTGTCATGGTGAAATGTTTATGAGGCTCCCAGCTTTCACTGACTGTCAAAGGGAACAGGAGAGCTTACTCCCTTCATGCCACTGGAAAAACTGGCACAGTATAAACCCATCAAGTGGAAACAAGGAATTAAGCACCAGTGGTTTGCCAGGGCTTTGGTGACAGCCTTCTCCTCCCCTCTTTTCATTGCCATGCTAACAGCTGATAGATGCACAAGAAAAGGCAAAAGAAAAGAATCTCTTCAACAGGAGACAAAAATGAATCACTTTAGAATAAACATAATTCCTCAGCCATGAAGGGCAATTAAACTTATTTTACTAGTGAAAAGGGGAGCTTAATAAAGTTATGAGTGTTTTAAAACTCATAAAAGTAATTTTTACATTCCCCCTTCACGGATGAGCTCTCACAAGTCACAAGTTTGTGAGCTCATTATCGGCTGCCATTCAGGGAGCGGCAGGCTGTTAAAATGCTTTGTCAACTCTCTTGGTTTCCAAGCTTTTCACCGTTAATTCAAGAGAGCTTTTTTTTCCTTCCATCTAAGGAATTTGAACCCAATAACAATTATGATTAAAACAAGACAACTAATGCATTCAGATGCCCATCTCCTCTCTTTATGCCAGCTCTGTAAAAAGATCAGCCAACAGAAAATTGGTAGATTTTCTGTTTTTTGTTTCCCCCCCAAGTATCTGTTGAAAAATGTAGATGAATATATGTTACTTAGGCTCTGAACACGTGATGGGAGAAGCAAAGCTCAAGGCAATACGATGGAGCAAATCCTGAAATATAGGAGTGATAAGCAAAGAAGCAGGTTAAAGATGGGCATTTGAAAGCCTGGAAGGTTTAACCCTGGTTCATCCATGAGCATAATTGCCACCGTCTGAGCAGATCCATATCGCTTCGAATGTTTGCATCACGTCTGGGGTTTTCTGCATTATTTGGATTTTTTTCCCCTAGTCTGGATAACTTGACTTGCCACACATTGACTTATTTTAGTGGCTCTGGCCTAAAATTGATTTGGATTTACAGACTGAAATTGCCTTCTTTTTCAGTGCTTATACAGTTGCACATACAACGGGGGAGAGGAGTGAGCTGGGAGGAGAGTTCTTGATTTGTTTCTGGTTCCTAGGAGCTCACATACAATAGAAATGAACCTTATTTGTGACCTGCTGCATTGACGGTTCCTGCATCTGTGAATGCTTCAGGAAGTTAGTGCAATTCCTACGATAACAGTGAGTACAACCTGTATGCAAAAGTCCAATTTTTTTAACAGCAGCTATCTTGTACCTAGCAATATACAATAAATAGTGAGCTGAGGTACAGTGCTTCAGTCACACCTCCCCTTTCTGTGGTGAACCACATGAAATGTATTGTCTCAGATGAAATTTCAGACACCTAAAACAATAACATAAAATAGACGATCCCCAGGTGGTATTTCCAGGACGAGAGGAAATGGCCTCAAGTTGCGGCAGGGGAGGTTTAGATTGGATGTAAGGAAAAATTTCTTTACTGAAAGAGTGGTGAAACATTGGAACAGGCTGCCCAGGGAAGTGGTGGAGTCCCCATCCCTGGAGGTATTTAAAAGACGTGTAGATGAGGCGCTTAGGGACATGGTTTAGTGGGCATGGTGGTGTTGGGTTGACGGTTGGACTCGATGATCTTAGAGGTCTTTTCCAACCTCAAGCATAAAATAGACAATCCCCAGGTGGTATTTCCAGAGGGATCAGCAGATAAGCAGTTGCAAGGAGATTGCTAAAAGCTCAGCTTTCATTCAGGCACCTTTGTAAGTGGCCACCTCTTAAAAGCCAACTGCTTTGTTCCTGTGCATAAAATGTTGAAAATGTTGAAGCTTTCAGATGTTACTTATCAAGACAACAACATGGCAGGAAAATCACACTGCCTACAAAGTGCCCTCCTGATCTTTTGTTCAATCCCACTCTCCTGCACTTTTTAATGCATTATTTTAAATGCACTGTAATGAAGGGGCAATTAGGCTTCTGTAGTGGTAGTGGTGCAGTTATCTACAGTTGCTTCTGGAGGCTGAGTCAGCAATGTTTTTGCTGGACCATGCACCATCAGATTTCTTCTCTGAATATCCTCATCAGGACTCCCCAGGATCTGGGCATTGTACAAGCACACATGCGTGCACATGTATATTTTATGAAGCAACTCCTCTTTGAACCCTCAGGTGTCAGGATTATGAGTATCACATTTGTTGTCCAGGACAATTATATTGTGTGCTTGTGTCTTGCTTATTAAGCCAGAGGCCATATCAACAAACCTACTGGAGATTTTCCCAATGTTAATCTTGTTTGTTTTTAAACCCTAGCACAGGAAACAATTTTTGAAACAAGGTGAATAAAAATAAAAACTATCAATTATATATTTTTATAAGCTTAGCCTCTGCTGCAAGAATAAAATTACATTTAAGCCTACCCACACGAATATCCTCTGCAAGTTCCACAAGCCAAAGAGGAATCAAATCTCGATATTCAGCCCTCTACATGCTCATTGCAGAGGAATACATGGATCAGCATCACCTATAGCACCAAGGTCAGAAAGGTTACACTAGCACCAACTGCATGTTAGCAGAATAAACTTCTGAAAATAATACACATTTTTCCCACTTGCAATGGTCTTGTTTTTAACAAATGTCCCCTTCAGACACAAATTCAATAAGCCCTTGGTATTCTGTGTGGTGCCCAAATATAATATCATTATGTGATACACACCATTTTACTGTTTTCTAATATAACAACTCCCCAGTGTGAAATACTGTTAATGATCAGCATAAAATACTGATCATTTTAGTAGAGTTGTAAATCAAAATTTATTTTGTACCTGGGCTGCCATGAGGGTATGATTAACTTTTATAAAATGGGTAGGATTTGGGGAGCCATTTGATTCGTCAATATTAGCTCTAAGCCACAGTTATAAATCTTTATGACTAAACAGGTCGAAATTCATTAGCCCCGTGCCCCTCCTTCATATCACATTGCTGTAAAATGGTAAGAAAAAAAGTGCCAGTGAAAAAAAATCTTTGCATTCATTCCCTGATTTATTTTCTCCCAGCAGAATACAAATATACTGCGGGCTTTAGGTCCACACTTGCTGCATGATGATCTTTAAAGGTCTGTTACAGCCACAGGTTGGCCGTCTTTGGACAACCCTGTGAAGGTTGCACAGCTTGGAGGGGCTTGCGAGAGCCAGCATCCTGCAAAAGGTGCTCGTCCCTCTCGGCCAAGGCCCGAAGCCATCACTGCTCCCTTCCTGTGTCCAAGGCCAAGACTGAGCAGCACAAAGCCACCTGGTGCTGCTTGGGGAGCCAAAATGAGGAGAAAAACATGGCATGGATTGAACAGAAGTCCCTCATGTTATTGAGTCTCAGTCATTGCCCCCTCCATGGCCTGGGGCAACCCCCAGGGCAGCTTCTATTGAAATTAGAGGCACTTAATTTTGCACTGTTTGTTCGTTTTGTGCTTTTAGCCTTCCTTCCCAGTACACAGACATCCGTCCATGGGAGACAGGGGATTTCAGGTGTACAGTGCTCTCATGTAGGTGCTGCTGCCCAGAGCCATCAACACCAGCATGGCTGTGCTGGAAGGAAAAAAGGGTCTGCTTCTTGCTTGCTTTTTGATTTTCTACCTCCCTGTCCAGGCAGGTGTGGATGCTGAGCTGCCTGGTGCACTGCAATAAAAGAGTCCTGTGGACAACTCAGCCCATCACCGGGGTGGTGAGGCACCTGCCTGTGCCAGCCAGTGCATTTTTCAGAGGTGCTCATTTAACTTCTATCCCTCCCTTTGGGTAGGCATAGGGAATATCTCTATGCCTCAATGGAGACATTTGCTTTCCTGCATAAAAAAGTAACCAAGAAACGAGAAGCCTTGCTACCAAGGTTTAACCCTGCTGACGACCTGCTTTGTAGCTAGGAAACTATCCACCAGCTGTCAAACTAGTGAAGGGACCATGGGTGGAGCTGCACCACAGGAATGAGTTCCCGAGAAGCTAATGCCCACACCTGCAGCGGTGTACGGGCACTGACCACTGCTCCAGAGCAGCAACCATCAGGTGCCTCAGCACCCCCATGGAGCTCATCTCCAAGTGATGGTGATAAGGACACATGGAGAGGCTGTGTTACAGCAGGAGCCTGGCCAGGACCTTTGCCACTCCTCTGTGCCACCTGTCTTGGCAGTAAAACTGTAATAATTGTCTCCAGACAGTTAATGATGTGTTTATGTACCAGAGTTTCTAACACTCTATAAGTGATTCTTATCATCGCTTTAAACATCTTCCTTCAGCCATTTTAAACTGCTGTTCCCATGAGATCTATAAATGAATATTATTCATCAGTGAACAATGTTAGTGAAGGAATCCAAACAGAATCTGTTGCTTTACATTTTGGAATTAGGTGGCTTTATTATTGAAACTCTTCTGAAACTTTAATTACAGTGAGTGTTACTTTTGACTGCGCATATTAAAAAAAAATTATCTCTTGTAAATGCTAAAATATTGGCTCCAAAAATGAGTCCGAGAAAACAACAGAAAATATGTAGTGAAATATTTGTTATTTTGTTTCCTTAAAGCAGTCAGGGCATGACTAGTGCAGAGTTAGGATTAGGATAATAGTAAAACCCCTATTAGATGGGAAATAGCTTTCTTTGCTCAAAGGAAACCTAAAGAGATTTCCCCACTCTAAACAACGAATTTAAAAGGAAGTTTAATCAAAACTGGAGGGAGCACGCATGCAAAACTTATTAAGCAAAGAGGACTCATTTCTCATCTGAGTGGTCAGAGATTTATCCTGTCTGTGAAGTAAATATCCTCTGCAGCACATTTTAGCACCGTCCTGACCTGGTGGCCAAAAAGCACAGCCGAGCAGGTGAAAACTTGCTCATTGCTTCCCAGACACTCACTGCTTCTTGTTTAGATAAGAAATGAGTCATCCGCAATTCTAACAGGAGGCATTGCTGGCCTCATTGTGCAGATTTTTTAACTTCAGAGGGTACTTCCCTGTCTCAGACTGTTCCTTCCAAGGGAGGATGTGCTGTTCTGTGTCTGGAGCAGCATCAAGCACAGCACAGAACTTTGATGCATCGTGGATTCTTCAGAGTGATTTACACTGGTTTGATTTGATTGCTTTTAAAAGAAAACAAACAGACAAATAGCTATGCTGAAATAAAAGCTGTTTCCCTTACTATTTTGGGAACAGGAGAGCCTCTTCTTTCCGAGCAGCGCAGGATGAGGCACATTTAGCTTCTCAGATTCAAGGAGCAGCCCCCTTAACTGGGACTCGTACAACGACACCATTAAGAATTACTTAATCCCCAGTACTGCTTCTGAACGGCGTCTCTTCTCCATTAACACAGATGGCTGATTGCAGGCTGGGCAGACCTTTAAATGTTCTTGTTTGACTTGTGCCCTCCACATCCAGGGTTGATTCACAGTCTTTAGTGCCTTCGCACGGCCATCTGTGCTCCTGGCCAGCTGCCTGGGGACAACCTGCTCCTACCCTCGCCCTCCGACATATGGCATCAGTGCTGAGTGAGGGCAGCCTCCGCCGCAGGGCAAGAGGCAGCGAGGGCAGGGAATTGGGAAATTCAGGGAAATTCTCCTCCTGTGCTCCCCTCTGCTCTCGGTCTTTGCTCCGGCGGGGAACAGAGGAAAGCCAGGCTGAAAAAATATAGACAGGGAGCCTGGGGGTCCCCAAGGTCCCCCGTTGCTCATGCTGCTCCCAGAAGACTCACAGCCAGGCAGAGGGGACCCAAGATAGCTGACCCCCTTGGAGCAGTTTACCCTGAGCTCCCTTGACAGTCTACAGAGCTTTTTGAGTTATCAGCCATCTGACTCGCTTCAGGCTGTGTTCAGATAAACACACCCGTCTCTGAAGGGAGCTGGGTAGGGCTGGTTCCCATTAGACACCCCACCTCTGCCTTCCACCGGTGGGCAGGTAGAGCCCCTGCTTCCTACAGGCTTCACCCAGTAACAGGTCCCACGGATGCTGTGGAGAAAGAGAGATCCTGAGGCGGGGGAGCACAGTCCCAGGGCACCCGCCCTTTAAGGCTGGATTTGCATTTTGCACAGATGGGTGCATGTCATTTTAATGTCTGGATACCACAGCATCAAAAACATGACTGCAGTTCTCTTGGGTGCAACTCATGGAAAGCTGATGATCCCCAAACCCACCCTCCCTTTAACAGCAATTGCCAAAAAACATCCCCCTGAGAGTTTCATTTGCGTACAGGCTGGCAGAAAGCAGCACGTCACTCTCACCGCACCATACATGGACAGGGATAATGAGGTCCAGGCTTTCAAGCGCAGGGATGATTAGAGCAATAGAGTTCTTTGAATGGAGGAGATATCCCCAGGGGATAGGAGGCAGCAGGTCCAAACCAACAGGGAATTAAGTCAGTACTTCTTCCAGAAGATAGTCGATTTGCCATGATTTGTCACATATGTATAATTCAAAAATTAGTGTGCAGTTCTGTTCCTTCAATAGTGCCTTCTAATGGTTTTTGGAAGGATTTATTTACAAGGCTTGTTGCAATATTTTATTAATTTAGTTCAACATTTTATTACAGGTAACAAAAGCTGAGAAAATACTTTGAAATATTGCTACCTCTTATTACATTCATAAACTACCATTGACTAGAGAGTGAAGTACTAGCAATTTTACAAAAAAGTGAGATTAAATTCTTGCTTCATGGTTCACTACAGAGTTGGAAGATTCCTATACCCAAACCACGCTTTATAGCTGCAGAGTTGGAAAAAGTGTCTCAAAATGGAGTACCTATAGAGGAGATTTAGGAGTGAATTAATAGATTAAACAGGCCCAAATTGCTAGAGACAGATGATATTAACTCAAGTGTTCAAACAGTAGTAAAATATGAGATTGAGGAATCGCTAAGTATTGTTTAACTGAGCCTTCCTATCTGAGAAATGCAGGGCAATAAATACAATCTCACTGGCAAATATAATACTACTCTTTAAAAGAGCTTTAGAAGTGGTGTAAGGATCCAGAGATCAGTGATTCTGTCTTTTGCACGAGACAAAAAAGTATAAGATATAATAAAGAAAAGAATTAGAAAAGACTGATATGAAAAACTGATATATTGTGAAGAATTAATGGGATTTTTGTAAAAAATAAATGATGTCTTACAAATCTCTTAGGATTATTTGTAATGAGCCTATGAGCATGAAGATAAATAAGGTTTTGTCAGTGCAAAGAAGCTGGAATTTCAAAAAACTTAAATGTCTCACCAAAGACTGTTAAGGAAACTAAGTTCTCATGGGATAAGAAGGAAAGTCCTACTCCAGATTAATTACTGAAAGCAATTAACTAGGAATTGCTTAATTAATTAAGCAATAGGGTAGGAATGAACAGTTTGTTTTCACACTAGAGTGAGAAAAAGTGGGGTCCTACATTACGGATTTCTATTAAGGTCTGTGTTGTTTGCATGTTCATAAATGACCCAGGAGAAGGGGAAGATACTTAACCAAATCAACACCTGACTGATGAGCTGTGGAAGAGTCTTGTGATACTCTGCAACTTCAAGATAAAAAGACATATTTCATTCATTTCAGACCCCTTTCCCAGCTCTCACCAGCAGGTATATTATGTGGAAACCCCAGACATGCCTCATCCTTTCTATCGCTAGTACAAGGGAGGTCTGATGGCTGCGGTGTCTTTACTGAAGAAGTACTACATGACACATCGATGCCTCTTGAAGCCATAGGAGATACTTCTTTGGAAAATCCTGTCCTTCGATACCAGACCTCTGGCCAGCGTGTGATTTGTATGCTTATGGTGCAATGTGGTTTCCTTGCATGTCCTGTGCCACATCAGTCACAGAGGCAGCGGGAAGGAGGAGTAGAGGAAAACATTTGGGCTCATGAGCAAGATGTCCACATACCCCAAAGCAGCCATAGGACCATGGGCTTTGTGCACATGCAGGAACCCAGTACAGACAATGCAAACACCCTTCAAAGAAAATTTGCTGAACTTTAATTTTATCTTGCAGTGCTCACTTAGCTCCACATATAAATACAAACTGATAAACAGAGGCAGACAACACATCACTAGTAAAATAAGTCAATCTAGATGGAAAAGGTAAAGCAATGTCACTGTGGCGAAAGTGAAGTCCAATAAACCAAGATAGCAGTGATATGAATATATTGGAAAGACTATTTATGAAAGTCGATACTGTAAATCCTTTTAAATCTATCCCAGTTCTTGGTAAAATGGAAACCTGCCCTTTCTGTGGCTCACTGTCCTGGCGCCGCACATAAATCCTCCTAGGCAAAAAAAATTATGCTGAATTTTTCTTGCCTTTTTTTTTTTTTTGGCCTTTACTCTTAAACAAAACACAAGTGTCTCCCAGTGCTCACTCTGTAAGCAGTCAGTGTTCAGATTATGAGCTGAAAATTAGACCACTTGACAGCACACACCACCTAAAGCCCAAACAGAAGAACATTCATCCCACATGAAGGGAAGGAGGAGGCATCTTCAGTACAGTCCTTCACCACCTCATGTTCAATCAATTTTCCCTCAATGCTGAAGCAATTCCTTTTACTCTATTTCCTGTCTTTCCCTTATGTAGCGTGAATCAGTCCCACCCAGTATTTATGGCATCCCTTATTTCATATTGAATATTTTTAGCTCTCAGTCTTCAGCAGCAGCAGAATTCTGTATTGAAGTTCAATGTGAAATCTAACTAGAGCAGCATTCGTGATAATCATTTTATGAATTAATTACAGGTAAGTGGCTGTGCATAAGAACAATTGTAATTATCTGTATTACACAGTGAACTCCTGCAAACTGTCACGCACTAGGGCTGGTATACTTTTCCCTTACCTCTTGAGAATAAGCCCATCGAAGCTAACAGAACTCCTTGCACCAGAATTTGGCTCACAGGCTGTGTTGATTGAATGCAATATTTCTGTCTTAGGCTTGCGGGTTTTTCCCCTGAAGATCCTATTAGCAGCTTTTTCTTCTCTTCCATATTCTTACTCAGTTGCTACGTGATGCAAGCTTCAAGGTCAGGCAATATCACCATAGACCTTCATTTCAGCACCCCTTTTTTGGGCAAAAATCTCATCAAAATTAATCAAGAAGGAGTGTGGAAGCATCTTTCTAATATTGCTTGCTTGTTTTGGGGATCTGGCTGAGCCCTGATTAGTTATGTGGTATCTCACGTCTGCTGCTCCACTCCACCTTCTGAACCTTTCTAAGGAGAGTATTCAGACTGAAGCCAAACAATCATGACATAACACAGACAATAAATTCAGGGCTTACGCACATCTCTCCTCACACATGCTCAATTGCAGTTTCATGTCTCAGAAACCTCCACCGTTTGCAAAGGTCAAGAGCAGAAGAACTGGGTGTCGCTGGTGCATCCCAGAGGGGAGAGGTTATTTCCCCATATCTCTGTAGGGCCAGTGTTAGAGCCCGACCAGGATCCCCCCTACAGGAGCTTCTCCAGCAAGAGCTGAGCCGAAGGTGCCTCCAGCCCTGCTTGCTCTGCTTGTGGTCTCACACCAAACCTGGAAATGGTTTGCAACTATTTCTTATTACCACAGGCGCTCCTCATCCCTGATCATCCCTCTTTGCTCCCCAGACCCTTCATCCTTCTTTAGCCAGTGTTATTCTGGGCAGGACTCCAGATGCACAGGGGCATTTAGGCACTTAATTCCAGTGTGGAGCAGGGAGATTTAGGCACCATTGCAGATCTGGGTTGAAGGAAACTATCCTTCCCCCATCTGGCTTGGCTGTGAACATCTGTAGGAAAGACAACTAAACTCATTCAATATAGACTAGGGCAGAACCTGCAAAGACAGGTCAGGGTTTAATGAGGCATTCGTAGGTATTCAGAAACTATCAGTATCTTGCACAGCTAGGACGGAGTGTGTGTAGGGGTACTGAAAAATTTCTGCTGATCAGGTAGGTACCATCACAACACTTGGGAGCTGGGCAAGATCATAGCTCAGCTCTGATCTGAGGGCTTAAGGGTCCCTTTGCTCGCCCCATCTCCCATGGGGACATCTGCACACGTTCTGTGTAGCCCCCTAAGATCAGCTCCAGAAGGGAAACTAGTTTTTGAAATCAGAGAAGATGGTTTGTGTGGGAAGAAGAAAAGATCAAAGACTAATTAACTTAGTTCTTAGGAAATGAACAACAGCTCAAAGAAGGAAGAAACTAGGAGAATAAGAGAGATCTCAGGCTGCAGAATTCAGATCTGGAGAGCTGAAGTACTCTGCGCAGTCTGCAGTGAGACCAAGAGGTCTTGTAGCATTTCAATAACAAAGGTGAGACAGGGTGAAAATAGAAACACTTTTCTACAAAACTGGTTACAAAACAGTCAAGGAAAGCTAGAGAAATGTATAACCTCTGCTAAGTGCTGTCTCAAATGTGCAATTTTTCTCAAATGTCAAAATCAATATAAATTATGAGGAATAGAAGTCACTGCCCCAAAAAGTAACTTTGAGAACATTTTGGTTACAGTGCTGGAAGGCACTGCATCTTAATTGCTCTTCAGCCTTTATTCAAGAATTTCTGAGTATTTAAAACACCAGTGGAAGTTAGGAGAGCTGTAGCTTCTAAACAACTCCAAAAATCAATCTTTTAATGTTTCCATCTTCTGGCCATTGTAAAACATTTTAATAAAATTTCTGAACATCCACAGGGCAACTAGCTACTGTCCTCTTTACAGTGGAAAACCAGTTTGTCAGACTTTGATTCTCCCCAAATCCCCTGAGCAGAGCTAAATAAGAGAACCTGGGTTAGTAAAATGCATGGGAAAGGGTTAAAACAGAGCAAAGGCTGAAACCTGGCCCTGTTGAAGCGTATCTAAAACTTCCATTGACTTCCATGGGGGCAGAACAACACATCTGCTTTGGAGAGGATGAGTTTAATTTTATAATAAGATTAGCACAGCTGCTTTGAAGGAGGCTCATTCAGCCCTAACTGCTTTCAACTTTCTTACAGTCTTTTGCAGACCTCATCTTTGATGTTGAAATGGCTAAGAGAGGGTCAAAAACCCAGCTGAGCTTTGGATCCCGGCCTCGCTGAGGGGATGAACCTTCATTTCTAAGAGCAAAATTGGGAGCTGGATTTGCCAGGATGAGACTCTGAAGGCAGAGCCTTTCCCATCTGTTTTGTGGGAGCTGTTTCAATGGATGCCCCTGCCTGGAATGTGTCTATCGAAGGGAAAGTGTCCTGGAAGTACCAAGTGACATTTTGCATGAGCCCTCACAGTCTCATGATCTTGTCAAGTCGCAGGGTTTGGGGAAGTAGCCACAAGTAGGCTAAACACCCTGCAACACCCAAACACCTCAACCTTGCTTCACAGGCCTCTGACATTTAAAAAGTTGGGTGTTTAGCTCTTCTGAAAATCAGGCAATGAGGCTGAAATTCATCTGTAGTGTAGACATCCATATCTGAGCAAGCTGATGGAGGCCACAGAGGGTAGGGAACAATTGAGCAGCCTGAGGTGGAGATCGTGAATAGAGGTGATAAATCATGCCCCAAAAGTGCCTATGGTCTCTCCAGTGATCATGAAGAGTGATTAGCTTGGTTCATAAGCTAGGTGAGATGAATCACAGCCTTAGTTAGCTGTAAAAGTGTACAATGCATGAAAAAAAAAGCTGTGAGACTTCACTATTTTGGTTCTCAATAAAGATACAAATTCCCAGACTGTCTCCTGTAATTGCTGTAGACTCAGAACAACTACTGAGCCCAGTAAGGAGGCAGTTCTGCCCTCACCCTCTGAAGATCTGAACTGCTTTACAAGTACTGATGAATGGTGGTCTTCTGAAGAAGTTTAGACAGAAACTAAGGGCCATGTCACTTGCCAGTGCCATCAGAAAATCTTGCAATAGTCAGGGAATAAACTGTAGCTGCCCTCGCTCTTCTTCATTTCTGTCTCATGGCTGCCCATGAAACCATTCTTTCTACTGTCTGAAATAAGTAGCAGGACACAGCCTCCAGAGATGTATTTCAGACTGCTTGCATGATAAATCACCTTTCGTTGTGAAGGGTGGAGAACTGACAACCCGGTGTCTATGCTTCTTAGCCATGTCCTTTAGAAAGAAAATTGCCTCCATCCATTTTGAATTGTTTGTTTAAATACTGGAAATAAGGAAGATCTATTTACATGGAAGTAAATTCCTTTTTCATCCCTAGACACATCCATAATCTTGTCTTCTACTGTGGTTGAAGCAAAGTTCAAAAGTGATGTGTGGCCAAAGACAGGTTTATGATTATTTCCTTAGAATTACCTATTTATTTATGAGCTAGATTAGCCTGGCTTAAGTAATGTATTTGGCAGTCCCAGTTCTTTTGTCAGGAATATAAAATACCATGAGTGTTTCAGAAGTTGATTCTTATTAATTCTCAACCCTTTCAAAAGTCAGTGTTACTGCTGTCCTTTCACGTGTTCCTCTCTAAGACCAGATGCCGACTACAGCAGCTCTCCTTGGGAAGTTACCAAAACCACTGAAAGAGAATACTTTCTGGGAGTCAGCCTGGGAGAAGGCACAACTTATAGTCAGACTGGCTCAGCTGCCTAGAGATAGACAAAGTGACATCTGTCTCTTCCATCTCCTTATACCCTATGGGCTCCCATATCTCAGCTTAGATCACCCCTTTCCTCAGGGTAGAAATGTGGGGTTCTGGTTGGTGTCCCAACATGACCTTGGGGAAGCCATTTAGCCATTAATGTCTATAAAATAGATTCTGTAAAACTGAATTCTGCAGGGACTAACCAGTATGAGCTGGGGTATCAGAGGAGGCAGCATATGTCTCAAATGTGGGTCTTTTATTTTCTCTTTCCAAGATTTTACACCGTCCTGTTAAGTAAATCACTTTACACAGCAGAGCTTCTTTACAGAGTTGTAAACTGTAATGTTTTTCCAAGTTGCCAGTTTCCATTCTGTTGTTTCACCTTCCCCTCCGCACAGGTGAGCTCTGGGGGCTGAAGAATCAATTCTCATCTTCAAAGATGTTAAAGCAGCTAATAAGATTGATAGGGTTACCTTCACCTCCAGATAAAGTTGGCCAACTTTTACTCACTGCTCTGTATGTCAAAAATTTCTACCCCTCCTTCAGAAACAGAAAATTAAAGGCTAAAATTCATTCTTGACCCATATCCCATAGACATTTGCAGACATAAAGGAAAGGAATGTGGGATATGACTGGTGACAGAACTGTTTTTTTCATTGGTTTTAGACATTTTACAAAAAGGGCAACAGAAGTTATAACTATTGAGGGATTTAAGACTTCTGTACTCGGCACTGGTGAGGCCGCACCTCGAATACTGTGTTCAGTTTTGGGCCCCTCACTACAAGAAGGACGTTGAGGTGCTGGAGCGTGTCCAGAGAAGGGCAACGAGGCTGGTGAGGGGTCTGGAGAACAAGTCTGATGAGGAGCGGCTGAGGGAACTGGGGTTGTTTGGCCTGGAGAAAAGGAGGCTGAGGGGAGACCTCATCGCTCTCTACAACTACCTGAAAGGAGGTTGTAGCGAGGTGGGGGTCGGTCTCTTCTCCCAAGTAACTAGCAATAGGACAAGAGGAAACGGCCTCAAGTTGCGCCAGGGGAGGTTTAGGTTGGACATGAGGAAAAATTTCTTTACTGAAAGAGTGGTTAAACATTGGACCAGGCTGCCCAGGGAAGTGGTGGAGTCCCCATCCCTGGAGGTATTTAAAAGACGAGTAGATGAGGCACTTAGGGCCATGGTTTAGTGGGCATGGTGGTGTTGGGTTGACGGTTGGACTCGATGATCTTAGAGGTCTTTTCCAACCTCAGTGATTCTATGATTCTATGATTCTACATGTCTCTCATTTACAGTAAGTGTTTACAGCAATGAGAGATCTCTGCTGTCAATCTACATTTCCTAACTTCTGACTGCTTGATTTTGCAGTTTCTGTAATGATCTTCTAATGAAAGTTTTGTTTAACATGGAGGTTCCTCCATCTTTTAAAAACCTAAACAGAACCTCCCTACCACACAGGATAAATCTCAGCATATGGTGTTGTATCAACTAGTCCATCTCCCAAAACCAGCAGAGTGAAAGCGTGGTCTTTGGTCATGGTCACGTGGACCAATAAAGGAGAGCAGTAGTAGGTCACTGTTTCCAGTGCAGACTGGCACTGAAAAATATAGCACGCAGGTGGCCAGAGGGTTTCACAATTTTGCATTGGTGGAAAGAGAGTCTGATGAAGGGCTGAACCTCTTTTTCATCCATGGTAGTCAGAGCTTTTTCTGCCCACCTTGTAGCACCAATGCACCAATGTCTCTCCCTTCCCTTCTCTCCTGCTTGGTCCCAGTTTTACTCCCCTTTCCTTGGCTCCTCTTCTACCTCCTAGTGCTCATCTCTTTGTCCAAGCATTTTTTCTCACTTTCTTCCTTTATCTCTACCTAATTTAATCACCTCTTTCACCAGACTCTCTGTCTAGCCCAGCAATTCCCCTCCCCACATTCATACTACAGGTGTACCAGGAGCAAAGAAGAGAAAGCCATGGGAAGCATAGGAGAGACAGAAACACTTTTGTTTCCATGCCTGGCCTTCCCCTGACACTGGGGAGATAGAATGTGTTGCAAGAACATCTGGGTCTGCCCTGGAGCTGAGAAGAGCAAATTCAGTCACTGTCTCCATGCAAGTGCAGTTCAGGAGGAATAAGAGCTGAAAGGCTGGAGAACCCTCAGTGAAAACCGGAGCCTGGAAGATGTTTGCTGTCAAGCTTTCAGAAGTCTCTACTGATCTGGGAAAAAAAGGTAACTTCCAAAAACTTCAGCTCAACAGATTTTCTAGGGATTTGCACAATTATCCTTGGCACAAAGGTAACTCTCCTGCCATAGTTTCAAATGGGGGAAGGGGTACTAAAGCTGCTAAGAAAAGTCTCAAGGGTTGCCTGGCATGAGCAGTGCAGCATGTTTTTCTCTATCCTCTCCTCAAAACAGCTGTGGTGCCTCTGCCGAGAGTTTCTGTGTAAGTTCAGCCTGAGGCAGACACATGGTGATGAGTTTTAGTCAGATAACGGATGTTTGGCAAAATTATAAACACTGAAAGCAGGTCATTAAACAGGGACCTTAGTAATGACGCCCTGCTCATGATGTGTGCAGGTATGTGCCTTTTGCATGTGTGTGTCTGTTCACAAGGCAAGAAGCATAAAGGAGGTTGTTCTCCATCAAGTGAGTAGTTGTAATACCTTGACAGAGCCCCTGAATCAAAAGGTTATGGAAAAGTCAAAGCACACAAAACCCACCTTGCTCTACAGGTCTCAAAGTTGGCTGAATAAGAATTGCTTCAAGGCTTAATTCAGGTGAACGTTCTGCTCCAGCCAGGATACACAAGCCCTCGCTGATGGGATTCAGAAAATGGAGAATGAAAAGCAGTGGAAACAGTCTCATCTTGCAAACATTTGTTCAGAAAAGCAGTTCCACTGAGCAGCCATGCTACTAAAAAAAGAGATGGCAATAGCAGCCATCGCCAGGACTTTCATGCTCTGCTTAGGCTGCGCATTTGATCCTGCGCAAAATCTCCAAAGCTTCATGCCACCTGACGACGATACCCTGTGTTCTGTGAATGGAACTGGTTTAAAGGAGGGATCTGTTTCTAAAGGACACAAAATGTGTGATACAGGCTCTACTTCGGAAAACCCATATGATTTCATAAAAGGAGGGTTATGCTTCACTAGCTTGTTAGAACATGTTGAGTTTTACTGTCAGTGTAAAGGCTTCTGTAATGAAACTGATCACTACACTGGGTAGGATATTCATAAAGCTTTTAACCCGATTCCTTGGTTTCCAATTAAAATAACATCTAAGAGGCAGAGTTATAGAGCCATGAGATATTAGTGCAATGCTTAAAATTAGGGTAATTCTAGAAACCATCTTTTTAAAAAAAAATCTAATGACCATGAGAGACTGCAGAAGCCAGCTGTGGGATGTGAGCTTTGTCATTGTTTATATTAACACTGGGTTTAATGACACTGAAATCAAGGTTTTCTGGTTTGTAAATTATGCTAAAGACCAACAAATGATAATGGGCTTTGAAATTGGACTCTGAAGTAATATCAAATAGTGAATGTGATTAAATATAGATAAACAGAGAACAATCACTCATGGAACAAGAAACTAAAAAGCAATTGCGAAAATGGAAATTTACCGCTGCAAACTGCCAAGAAAAGAGACTTGTCAAAGAAAGAGAAAATGGATCAGAAGATGTCCTGAGTTCAGGCAGCAGCTTCAGTAATGAATGCAAACAGGACTTTGTCTGCACTGCTGGGGAATATAATCATTTGTAAATCAAAGAGAGCGGTAGTACAGTGTTTCTGTATAACTTATTAGTTAAAGGCCATCTATAGTAACTGTCATTATGCTTTTGAAAGAATCTAATTTCTCTTAATTAGAGAAATTAGTGGAAAAATAAAGATGAAGCCTAATATTATACATCTCAAAGATTTGAATTATGAAGAAATTTAATAAAAATGAGACTTGTTCTTCAGTGCCTGATGAAAAAGGCCGTATACGTAAACATTCTCACATTGAATCAGTAACGTTGCTCCTAAGAAAAAATATACACGAGTAGATGTAAGAGAACACCCTCCATCCCATGCCCTCCCCCTGCCATACAAAGGCAGCACTGTTCACTGGGGCAGGTGGCAGTGAAATATTCAGAAGGCACATGCTGGGGAAGATACCTCTCTATGAGGTGTCCTTGGTGAAGTCGTGGAGATGCCAGAAGTGTCCCGAGGACCTAACGACTACTGTTACACACCATTTACAAAGAGATGTGCTCTGGTCTAGAGAGCTTTCAATGCCAATAGGGGAAACACAACCAGGGAAAGCAAGACGTTTATAGTGACTTGGGTGGTAGGAATAGAACCAGCATCCCCCCACACCAGAGTTTTTTGGGTTTAGAAACACACCACTGTATTTATGAGGTATAGAACATATGTACAGCAAAGACTAATTCTGTTCAAAGCTTTCCCATGGGCTTTCTCGGCAACCATGCTTCTTTCATTTCTGACCCTCAATTTCCAGATCTGCCGGGTTCCCCTTTCCTTTATTGGTGTTGCTGTAAAGCTGAGCTCTCTAATGCATTTAATACATCCATCCTGTACAGCACAAGCTGTTCAGCATGAACGTATTGCTCTTTGCTCAGCTCTCTTGTGTTCCCATGACACTATTGTTGACAGGTTTTGAACACGTCACAGGTAGAGAGGAGGGGGACGAGAAATGAATCTACAAGAAACTAAAATCCCAGGCAACGAGCTTTCTTGCTTCTGAAACCTCTTTTTGCTTTATGTTTGAAGAGAAAGTTCATTTATTACCCTATTTTTAAATGCGTTGCCTATTCTACCTTCAGGATCCTAATTGCTTTTCAGGTTATGTATATCATTAATACTGTATATCTTCATTTTCTAGCCTAGGTAAGTAATCGAGCATTCAGTCATTGTTATACTCACCATTCTGCCAACATTTATTAAAATGAAGCAATTAACTATTGTCTTAAATGGAGTTTAGAGGTAAGGCTCATTAGTTTTAGACTCATTACAATTAAGTGGGATGATAAATGTAAAATTATTTTATCACAGCTTTGTACAGAAACCTTGTTTGATTATGCAGTGTCAATGTTCACTTTGTGCTGTGCTTTTGCAGTTCGTCTGGCCCCATTTTATGAAAACACAAGTCATTACATGGACACTCTCATAACTGGGAAATGTCAGTCCATTCACAGTCCCTGTGTTTGACATTGGAGTTGCCCTGACTCACATCCATACAAGGCAACACTGCCTGGTGAGAACTGGATCTGCCACCTTCTGAAAGCAGCCAGACCTTCTAGTCCCAGAAGCCATTTCCTTCTCTATCTTGGCCCCTTGGCATCTGGTTTTCCCCCTCACTACTTATGAGTACAGAAGTTAAAAAAGGCCCATGTGTTAGCATGAGGAGTCTGTTATTCCTCCATTCCCTCAGTGAGTTTTTCCACAGTACTCTAAGCACACTTCTCTCCAGGTTAGCAGGTAGTACGATGTCCTACTAAGAAGCCCATGAACTCTCCAAGCTGTGGCCCTCAAAGCATGTTGAGAAAGATTATTCAGAATGAGCATTTGGGAAGACACTAATACACTCTCACAGCTGGTAGACAGCAAGCAGCACCCTTCCGGACAAGACCTCCAAATCCAGGTATCTAAAGCTCAGGTCTGTCACACAGAGTGACCTGATTTCAGAGGCTGATTTCCCCCCTGCGCTCAGCTCAGCTATGAACCTTTCAAATGAAGTCCTTTTCTAATTAAGGTCTTTAATGCAGATGAACCTAATGATGTAGCTACGTGTTCAAGAACAAGGTCAGAGAGATGAGGACTCCTGATGAGGTCCAGAAGGAGTACTCAGCGGCATAATGTTAAGGCACATGATTAAGTACCTTGCTGAATGAAGGCCTCAAGATCTAAATATACCCAACCAGGCTCACAGGTGCTGGCATCGGCCTCCTCAGAGGCCCCGTACCACATCAACTCAGACCTGAAGATGATACAGCTGCTTCACTCCTTGAAAGTTTCTCCTTTAACACATAGAATACAGGGTAGTATTTAACCATATTCCCCATTTTGGCTTGTTCTTTCTCTACTGACACAAGGAGAAGGAATATTATTAATAGGTAAGTGTGGGGATTGAAGGCACGGACTCTGGCAGGCAGCAACCAAAGACCTTTATTGCTCTTTGTTAGCATCTTTTATAGCAAGCAGAAGTGTACATGCGCTACCTGCAGCTTGCAAATAGGTTATAGCCTTGTGTTCACGCGCATCTATGCTCTAGCAGATTGGCCCATTCTTCCTGATCACACGAAATGCCTTCATGGCCTTTATCTTGTTTTTCTCCTTCCAGCTGCACATTCCTTTCTCCGTTATCTTCTGCTTATGTGCCTTCTCGTGCCAGGTGGTACAGTGCTTGCTCATTAAAATCAAACTCAGGAATGTCCGTTAGTGAGATTCCCATCCCCACAGGTAAGATAGGAGAGTCTGAGGAAAAAATAAACAATAATCATAGTGATGAAATGACCCCTTAAGGCATAACTCTAAACACTACAGCTTTTCTGTGCCTCTGGCTAGCAGCTGAACAGAGCACTTTGAAGATGTCTGCAGTTCTCAGAGATGGGGTATTCTTGTCCAGATAGCCAAGTATACTCGCCCTTGCAGGACATGTCTTCTGTTGCAGCTTTTGTGTCACTCAAGAGGTAAATTGCATCACCACTTTGCTTATATTCTTTTTAGAAGATGGAGGAAAGCCATCAGAATAGGGAAGGATCTGGATCTGCCAGGCTCCACACATCACTAGCTTCCTCCCCTATATCCACAACAAGATAAAAGGGGCACAGTTGGTAAATGGCTCTTTGAAACCTGCCAGGCTTTCCTCTCGGTTCATGACAGCTTTGAGAATCCCTGGGCTGACTGCAAAAACGCTGCTATTGTAGTCCTTGCTCCAATCTGCTCGTGGTTGTGAAGCTGCACTGCTAAAACCAAGGGGAGTCTGGCTTCTATCTGCAGGGAAGTCACGATCAAATACCTAAGAACTGCCTAAGAAAATTGCACTGGGTCACAAATGATCTTGCTCATCACAGAAATACCACTGGCAGACAAGGAGGACTCTGTTCACTCACAAATCCATCGGTGAGTCCCCAGGATGGACAGGGGAGCTGTATCAGGTCCTCAGCAGATGCCCAGGCTGTGGATATGTGCTCTGGGGTGTCGGGTTAGTCAAGCCAGCTTCTGGAGAGAAGGAACTGTGTGAGTTTCCAGAAATAAATCTCTTTTTGGAGTCTCTTCTGGATTCACAATTGCTTGTTAGCATAGCTGTGCAAAGACCTGTTTTTTTCAGTTCATTAGCCAAAATGAAAAACAGGGCAGGGAGCAATGGGAAAGAGGAAAGCGTTTATTTCAGTTGAAAGTCAAAACCTTTGCAAACGGAAAAGTAACAAATAATTCATGTCACATTGGATAAAATCTTGTACTCGGTCCAAAACAAAATGCTTATGTGAGGAGTTTTTTTAATGTTTGAATGTTTAATAAAAGCAGTCAAATTAAATTAAATCCAACTTTGAATTAAGACCTCTTCTTTTTAAAAATGTCAAAGCAAGAGGTGAGAAGGCAAGCCAGAAGCCTGCAAAGTGCCAACAGAATCACAGAATAATTTAGCCTGGAAGGGACCTCTGGAAGTCTCCAGTCCAATCCTCGCCTCAGGGCAGGGCCAGCTCAGATCTGCTTGCTTGAGGCCATGTTCAGTTGAATTTTGAATGTCTCCAAGGATGGGGATTTCACTATGTGTTTGGGCAACCATTAAGCAAGATGGTCATGGAGTACCACTAGACACACTTCTACAGGTGGGGAAATCAGGAATGCAGACACATGATGCACCAGCTACCTGCCACGGCTCAGCAGTAGGGCGACAGTCATACTGTCCAGCATTCAGCATATTTAATGTTGTCTGGGCTGCTCTATAAAAGAGGAATATGAACAGCTTTTTCAGAGACTTCAGAAAAATCAGGTTTCTAACCCAGTCACCACTCACACAGTGAGTTAGTGAGTAAGGCTGAACCTGTATTGTGCTCAGGTCACATCACCGTAACACCTTGGCACCACACTGGCTAATGGTGCCGATTCTCAGCACACAAGTTTCATGAGGAGAGAAGGTGCCTTTGGAAACCTGCAGAAGGATTCACTATTCTTTCACTAGATCTGCAGATAGAGCTTATAAAATGTCAAAGTGAGGCCAAAAAAGCCAGTTTGGAGCTTGCCAGCAGCTCACTTGAGAATCAATTATTTGGGGATGATATAAAACTTATATTATTACTTTGGTTTGTAAAAACCTTTCCTTGGGAATCTACCACCTTAACCAGTTTTCAGTGACAAATTTTTCTATAAATTTAAATGCTTCATTTTGGTCGGTGGTTTGACCAATTAATTGTAATGTGTAATACAACATACAGTTTAAAATAACAAAATGAAAGCAAACAATTGCTGATTAAACAAAATTATTTGATCTTTTCAAGAAGAAATATTTCAGTAAGGACAAGTACATTATTTCAAACTATTCTGTGTTAAGGGAAGAAAAACCCCACAAACCACAAACAAATAACACTGAGCTTGTGCTTTCATCATGGTACCAGATTAAATTTCAAATGTGAGAATGCTTCTTGGGTCAGAAATTTTGTTTTTCAGCTTGTTCTCATTTCCTGGGAGAGTTGGTGAGGTAGCAAAGCAGACACCAGAGAAGCTACAGATACATCAAAAACCAGTAAGTAATATTCCAGGGAAGGTCCTTTGTGGTTTTGTTTGGGTGGTACCGCTTTGATGTATTCAACAAGAGAATTTGTGCCTTTCTGGGGAACTTTCACAGAATCGGTTGCTACCATTCTTCAGTCAAATCCTCAGGAGCCAGCAGATTCATAGTTTCAGCAAGTAAATAAGATCAACACTGAATTATTGGCTTCAGCAGTAAACTTCCAGGCTGCAAGCCTCATTCCTCTTGTTTGGAAAGGGAATTTAAATGAATGAAATTCAAAGCATCTGACTTACGGTGTCACACTGCAAATGGCCTATAACTCCTGTAAATCACTCTCAATTGCCAGCTTACCAGAGAGTTTCTGCTCACGATACACTCACTCTGATTTAAAAAAATCTGCTAGCTGCACGCGTAGGAAGCCCAGGTCACCTGCCTTCACCCACATGTCCTGTGTTTACCCAGAGAATAATGGCAGCGGGTGTACTGATTTACTGGATTAGACATGACCCTGCTTCATATCTCGCTCAGAATGGAGTGCCTGTGATTAGTAGCTATTTGTGAAATGTTCAAAGTGAATTGAGACTTAGTGGTCTCATCTGACTCCCTAATGGTCTATAATCCCTTCGCATGGGGGTTGAGATGAGTTGATGTGACGTAATTTGTAATTAGGCAGCTTGAATAGCAGAGAGCTGTCAGCTAGCTGGGTAAATCCTGCTTTCTCCAGGGAGTGTGTTTTACACAGTGTAAGGAAAAAAAGCAGCAAGGCAACCACACAGCTTCCAACAAAGCCAAGAAACAGCCACTCACGCTGCTCATGGCTCCTCGCTTTGCTTTCGCCTTGCCTACTGCAAATAGCCTCTTTCCTAGGAGGTTTCCTATGCTTGATAATGTGGCTTGTTTCCAGAAACAATGGTTGCTTCCCGTATCGGTGATGTGAATATCCCAGTTGTGGCTCTAAAGAAAAGGAAAGCAACACTACATTCATTCAGATCCTCATTTCATGCCTATTTAGATCACTGCTGACTTCAGTAATCCTGAAGTAATTCTATTCCTGTTTGTAGCAGATTTAATGGTTGGTTGTCACTCTATTTTAAACGTTAATATCACAAATTATTTCTATAAATGGAAGACACAGGTGTTTTCTCAGGATTAAAAAGGGGTATTTCTTGTCTTCTTTCTCTTTAATTTCCTGCTGCAATTCTGAAAGAGCTGGATCCTACGGCTCCTGCCTCTAAATCCTTGCTAGAATACAGGGGGTCTGTGTCAGGGGTCCTGGGAATCTGAGCCTTGCTCTGGAGAGGACTGTTTCATATTGCAAGTTCATTTTAAGTCACTCCATTGCATTTTCACTGTTCAGCCTCTAATCCAAGATTATCTTTGCCCATCTGTTATTTATCCTACTGGTTACATCATCTGTGGATCACACAGCTTTTCTTTTAAAATCTCATTCTGTTTTGTGGGTTTTTTTAATGTCCATTCATTACTTGCTGCTTATTTGTCCAAAAAATTGCCAGCATGCAGTTTTACCTGAAATACTAGTAAGATGCATAATGTAAAACAGAAGTGCTTCTGCATGCTTGTGTAGTTCTGTGTGTTACTTTAATGTCAGCTCCCTGCCCTGAGTGTGTGATCCCTGTGTTACACGGGGACAGCAGAAGTCGGGAGAAGCACATGAGTACCCGTTGCAGCCCCTGAGGAAGTCCAGATGGCCACAATGTGAGATTTTGCATGTGTGATGCTTCTTGAACAATCACATACCCATCAGTGTGAGCTGAAAATTGATATTAGAAATTCTCACTGATTGTTTTTTCACTGACCTCTGTAATTTGCACTCACAATCACCTAATGCTGCCTGTGCATGAGCACACAGCCTTGCAAAAGTACTCTTTGGCAACCAGTTGACTTAGGGAGCACTTTTGCTGTCATTCCTGAATTGCCGTACTTCTGCCTTTCTGGGTTGCAGAAAGGTTTTGACTATTCTTGCTGAGACATGGTGGATGTTCTAGCACTAAGATGCAACCTTTGACACCCCCCCAAAATAGTTCTAATTCAGCTACAGCTATTGCACCTGAAACATGAATCAGTACAAAGCTGTACCCTGGACTCATGTCACACAGAGGTCTAAAAAGTTGTTCGCACAAAGTCCCTTCTGGCTTTAAAGACATTTTTCCTGTCTTCTTTCTTACTAAATAATTTCTCAAGAGGGAGACTGAAAATGTGATATTGCTGCTACTGATATGCACTTTGCATCATATTGCATCTTTAAAGCTTACTCAGGGCTGTGTCCCATTATGCTGGGAGCTGTAAAAGCGGAGGGAAAGTCACTGTTGACCTCAGGGAAATCAGCATTTAATTTAATAGCATAAAACAAGTGGCTACAAAAACTTGGGGATGCCCAGGCCTGGGAGCATCGTTTACAAATGGAGGGAAGAGGCTAATGGGAGTAGTTCAGACAGGAGGAGAATATATGGAAAGTTAAACCCTGATTCTAACTCCTACTTCTAAAACCATTCTAACTCCTCTCCACTGCAATCCCTTATTTAGGCTGCTGTAAAAACAGAGTTAGTCCCAACTGTTTTGTTTCCATTCCCATGTAAAATATAATCATTTTTTACTAGGTTTTAAATGCTTTAAATTCTTTGAATGCTTTGTTCTTGTAAAATTGTTGATATTACCTGGTGCTACGTCCATCCTTTTGGTCAGGATCCGGATATACAAGACTAGTGATTTACTGTTTGCAGAGGGCTGCTGCATCCAGGACTCGGAGCAAAGTCTTCTACACCCATACTCAGCATGGTACCCACCAGTTGTACTCCCTGTTGCTCCCTCTTTCATGTGTGTGGACAAGTTTTTGCTACCTAAAAGACAACTAATGATAGCCCTGGGGAAAACACAGAGGTGCCTGGCACCAGCTTTGCCCTTCAGTGATGAAGGATTGATCAATAGGGGAAGAAAAGCTAGGAAATGGTGCTAGGGGATATTACTCATGTTACAGGTGGGCTTTAACTGTGGAGATCATGGGCATATCTTTCTCTATTTTACATGAGGCCAAACATCCTCTTCCAGGCTTGGGAAGGAAGCAGGAGATCAAGACAGGCTGCTGGCTTTCTCCAGACTTGATTTCCTCCAACCCTTCAATCCTGCAATCAAAAATATTGTCCTAAATGGCTGAAAACTGATAAAAGTCCAACCAGGTTTTAATGGGCCACCCATGGAAAAGAAAGTGCTATTGGCTCTGCCTGTTACATGGTGCAAAGAGAACAAAGACACATTTCTGTTCAGAGAAACCTTAGCTTTCTACTGACATAAAAAGAGGAGACATGACTTATCTCACAGCCACGGGAGGATCCAGAGCAAGTGACTGACCTCATGTTCCCTAAACCCTTATTCTCAGAGATGTGCCTCGAAATGCTGACTGTTGCTCATGGAAAGCAAAGGGGTCACCCATGTCCCCTTGCTCCACTATTGCCCGTGCCTGTGCAGAGGCAGATAGGTTCTGGCAGCTATGTGCAAAGACACGTCTGAGCGGAAGAAAGATATCTTTTCCACAACACCAAACTAAAGATGATATTTTTTTCCTAAGCAGAATTTACAAGCCATTACCCATCACATCCAGAGTATTACCAGAGCTGTCAAGAGAAAGGAATCAGCGTAGAAACATCATTCTACTGGGAAATGTAAAATGGCAACAAGTTGGTCCCTCTACAATATGTCCAACGCTTAATATAAAATGATGTACAACTAACCTGCAATGAGTTCTGTGCAGGAACTCTCTTCTGGGATGCTTGTTTGTGATTTTCTTGCTTGTTCAGAAAAATAGCTTCTTATAAAAAAAATCCTTTTTTTCCCTTCTTTTTCTCAGCACAGATTAATGAAGGAGCTGAGTGATTCAGCTGTTAATGTGATGATGGGGGGGGGGATATGTTTCATCATTTATGATGATTCTATGGTGATTATAACTCCCTCTCAGTTAACTTCCATGTCACGCTCTCTACCACGTGAGTAACAAGTAGCTTCAGGCACTTTTCTTTTGTGGAGGATGAAGTGTTGGCTCAGTGACCAAGTCCTCCTCTCCAATCTGCTCTCTGTCCTCGATGCTTTGTGCCCTTCTCTCTTCCATTTGCTTGCCCCTCACATGCTCAATCTCTTCCCAAAACTTCATTTTACATTCCAGCTTTGATTAACCTGTGCCGGTGCATGGGTTCTCCCAGCGAGGGCTCGGGGACAATGGAGGAATTTCCTGCAAGCATTCGCCTTGTGCTCCTTCAGCTCTGATTTCAGCTCCCAGATTGAATCCCACACTGGCAAACCGTGACAAAGTGGCTAACAACTGCAGCCTCCTCCATCTTTCCTTCTTCATGATCTTCTTGTCTTTTCTTCCTTCATGCTCCCTTGATTTTCTCACTCTGACTTTGAGGTCTCTTGCTTGCCCTTTATTCGCAGTTCTTTTCTCCGTTGATAAATCCTGCATTCCCAGCTATTGGCTGCCTTTATTTCTTTCATAGCTTCCTTTCATGAAGTGGTCCGCTCCTTCAATACTCAAATACTTCTGAGGGAAAAAGCAGTGTCTGTATCACTTCACTACCTAAGCTAACTTTACAAGCCATTACCCATCACACCCAGTACATTACCAGGGCTGTACTCACCTGCTTCCCTGATAACCTTATCGTCTCCCTGGTTTCCTTCTCCTCTCAACAAACTGGGAATGCTGATGACAACGATGAATTCAAGTTTAAATTCCCCCAGCCATTTTTCTGGCTTGCTCTTCACCCAACTTCACCTTCTACCTGAACACTTGCTGACAACTTTTTTTTGGCCATGTCTCTAGGTCTCTATTCCCTCCCTGTCCTCCTTGATGCTTAGGCTGCTTCTGATGCTATTTCTCGGTCTTTTTCAACACTTCATGGCCTATAGTCTCCTACAGTAACAACTCTCTTCTAACTATCTTTGTATCCATGGTTTTTTGTTCTGCTTTTTCTATAGGTCTTCCTCTGATCACTTCTGTTCCATAAGTGGTACCAACCCCATTCGTGCCTTCACAGTCCCAGTAATCACCCGTGTGTTCAGTCCTGTACTATTCAGCTTTCTCTGCCACCTTTCCATCGTGCTTCTTGGCATCCCAGATGCATCATGGTCACCTTGATTCTCCATACAAAAAAACCCAAACGGGATGGTGGCTGAGGGAAAGCTTTCCATGGGACAGCTTTGGTGTTGAACAGCTTTCTGTGCATTTTGCACTTCCATGTAAATTCAGAGGAGTTATTTGTAAATAAATATTGCAGAAAAGGCATTTTATGGGTGACCCAAACATTTGTAAAAGTTAGGTCATAGGCAAGCACATCTTTACAGTACGGCAGAAGTTTTACAGCAGGAATTTTCCAGGGCCTGCTAGATACCATGTCCTATTAAGATGATCTGTTGTAACCACTGTTCCTCCCTTAAGATACAGTACAGAGTCATTCCTTATACGTTATTTACACTGAGCTCTAGCCTGGGTAAATATATATGGTAATGCTGAGTGTGTCATTTTGCACCTCGCTGTATTCACATTATTTTACTTGCTGTGGTAATACACTTATTTGCAGTGGCTGTTTCATCAGAATATCCTTCAGCAGGGCTAGTATCGTCTCTCAGGCTGTGGTGCATATATTTTCTGAGGGATATAGGGAAAATTGAAATAGAAGAGATTATTTTTTAAACCCCAAGATGTTTGTCACTTAGGCTGTAAATCAGCTGTGTATTATACAGATACATTACTGCTTTTTAAAGTGTTTGTATTTGAAAATCAACTGTGGAGGAAGCTGCAAATTCCCTCAGGGCTTCCTGCCATTAGATTATTTTAATCATGCAGCAACTTCATCCCCATTTTGAATACAAAGGCCCTGATTTTCATTAATGTTAACGACCCCCAGGCACTTTCTAGCCAGAGCAAAGGAGCATTACCGGGAGCAGCTCAGACCTCTTCAGGCCGGTGGGGCTCACCCTTGCTCCCACCAAGCTGCCAGCCTCACCCAGCCTCCCACCGTGCCTGGTCCAGGGAACCCCTAGGACTGGGGTGGCACCTGTGTAACAGCAGTTCATAGATTTTTCTCCCCTGAACTTGTACAGTCATTTCTTTAAGTCTATGCAAACTTTTAGCATTTTAAACACCTATAGCTCTGACAAAACTCCCACAGCTTAAATATTCATTGTGCAAAAAGTACCCACTCTGTTATTTTTTTAAACTTGCCACCTCACATCATCTCTTGATGACCTCTAATTCCTGTATTATGAGGACTATGTGCAGTCATCACCTTGCCACCTCCACCATGATGTTCACAACTTGTATCTCTGCTCAGTGGTTCTACTTAGTCTAGTCACTTCTTGTATGGAAATCATTTCGCACCTCTGTTCACCTTTGCGACCTCCTCTGAGCATTCAGCAATTGTCTGTATCCTTTTCAAGAGGAGGGATTAAAATCGCAAACATTACTTCAGACGTGGGATCATTTAATGGATTCATATAGTGGCATAATGATGTTTTCTGTTCTATTCTCTATTCTTTTGCTTTTTTTTTTTTTTTTTAATTGCCAGTGAATATCCAGCTAATAGTTGTATGAAAGTGACTTTTCTAACCTCAGGATGTTTTTCTTGGGTGGTAATAACTAGCTCAGAGCCCATCAACATGTATGCAAATTTAAGATTGTGCTTTTTTTTTTTTGCATTTTTTAAACAAAGTGCATTGCTTCACACTTGGGTGTTAAATTTCATCTGCCATTTTATCATGTAGTCACATAAGACTGTAATTCTTCTGCAATTCTTTGCAGTTAGCTTGTCTTTTACTACTCTGAATAATAAAATATCAGCAAGCTTCCCCACCTCACCGGTAAGACTCTTCCTCACATCCTCTATGTATAATTTGAAAAGTGCATGTGCTGGAACCATCTGTAGGACGGAACTGGTGACACCCCCACAAGTTCCTGCCCTTTTATTCCTACCTTTCAGCTAGCTGCTCATCCATGCAAAGAGCTTCTCATTCATATACAAAAACAACTCACTTTTTTAAGAATTTCTGGTAAAACAGTTGCTCAAAAGCCTTTAGGAAATGTAAAGAAATCTGTCATCTGACTAGAGTCCTTTGTCCACAGATAAGATTCCTTCAAAGTACCCTGACAGACTTGTGCAGCATGACCTTTTTTCTACAAAAGTCTTGACTTTTCCTACTATATATCTATTTTCATCCGCGTGCCTGCTAGTTTTGTTCTACACTACAGCTTCTACCAATTTACCCAGTATGAATGTCCCCCTTCCCCAAAGCTAAAATTCCCTGATTCTTCTACCAGCATCTTTTAAGTCGGCATCATATTTGGCCATTGTATGGCCGTCTATTCCTGTGGTATTAAGACAGTTTTAAACAAAAGACCAGGTATTACCTAGTAGCTCACCTATTTTACACTTCAGTACCTTTAGGTTTTGGTGAATAACCATCTAGTCTATGCCTTTTGTTATACTTCACTAGGTCAGTGATCTTATTTGGCCTTATTTTTTCTAAGAGCTCTATAACAAGAGCCTTGATTATCTTTTGGCACTCCAAGCTTCTTGCAAACAATGTGTCTGGAAAGCTTATTCAAAGATATAAACAAAAAGAATACTAAGTTATTATTCAGTACGGGTTTTGGTTTGCATTCTGCTTGTGCATTTAGTCTGATAGAACATATGATTTTATTTTTTTTCTTTTGGGCACAACCTCAGCTACCTAAAAAGTGTTTTTTTCTAATGGCTTTCTTTACCTTGTTCTCTAACCAAGCTGGCATTCCTTCTGTTTTGTTTTTTTTTAAATATTTTTATAAATAATATGCATGTGCATTTAGTCTGATAGAACATATGATTTTATTTTTTTTCTTTTGGGCACAACCTCAGCTACCTAAAAAGTGTTTTTTTCTAATGGCTTTCTTTACCTTGTTCTCTAACCAAGCTGGCATTCCTTCTGTTTTGTTTTTTTTAAAATATTTTTATAAATAATATGCATTTTATCTGTATTTGAGTATGTTATATTTAAACAATTTAAGCATTCTCTAAGTTGCATGCCAGCTTTTTACCTTTTCAGATGAAACTAAAAGCTAAAAGGGTAAAATGCTGTAGGCAGATTGGGGATTGAGTGCTCAGTCACTCAGGGGATTGATTAGTTAATTCTCTAAGCACAGTGACTTTACAACCACCGTATAATCTAAACAGGTTATATATACAGTTTAACAGAATGTACTAATCTGTCAACTGAATTCAAAGATCTCTGAGAGAAACTCTTCATCGATATGAAATTGTTGAGTGGTTCACCTCTCTGCCTTTGCAGCCTGTGCTCAAATCTCTGCTCCATCCTAGTCCTCCTGGATAGAAGGTGATCCATTGCAGTGTGTAGAGGTTCTGCTCAAGTGAAATAGCAACAAGGGTCCCTTCCCTCTCATGGGCCACTGTGCAAGGACTGAAAAACAGGTGTTACTCTATGAAAAGTAGAATTGGTGAAAAATCCACACGTACATGGGGTCTGCGACTCGATTAAGGAGAGCAAGAAGGTAACAAATGAACAGGTAAAGCCAAATGGCGGTTCAGGTAACAGGTAATTTGTCCTTCAGACATATCCAGCTGGCGCTTCTAAAACACCTGGAAGAAAATCCTGTGGCTTGAATGCCAGAGAGTTTTAAAATGGGGGAGCAGAGAGCAGAAATAGAGGTGAGCAGGTTGATGGTCTACCTGTCTTCTGTGGAGCAGATGCTCTGTTTTCAGGACTTGACCAAGGCAGCAATGGATTCCTGGGGTCTAATGCACTGTGATTTCTGATAATGTCATTCATCTGATTAACTAAACCATACCGATCAGAAAGCTGTAGTGAGTTCAGACTTAACTTGAACGGGGACCAGGGAGACGAAGGTGTGTATGAAACAATTGTGCTGGTTTTACATCTGTAGTTTTCTTTATCTGCAGATCTTGTTTTAAAGCCTAACTCTAAACCCATGGATGATATGCTTCTTGTCTTTAAAAGATAACGAAACAGGTTACATGGTTTAACAGATCCTGCTCTAGCAGCTGAATTCCAGCTGCCCAAATAGTATTTCATAATTGAGTTAATTTATTCTCTTTTTTTTTTCTTCAGAAAAAGTCTAAGCTTGAGATCTGCGGGAGTGATATTTTGGGGAGAACTAGGCAAGAAATACTATTCTGTGATCTCAGAACTTTCACCAGTTGACTGGTCCATTTAATAATTTTCTGCAAAACTGCAAAATCCATGTATTAGAAATGAAGGGTGTGTACAGCTAAACACTGCTGAACCACAAAATTACTGACTGTCTCCTAAAATAGTTATGCCCCACTAAGATAAACAGTTAAGTGCTTCATAATAAGTAAACTATCATCTGAAAAATATAGCCTTTGCTTAGTAAATCTTTGGAAGATGTGGAAACTCTGTAGGTTAATAGCTCAGATACACTAATGAATGACAGGAAAACGTTACTGTATGATCTCATTGTATATACAGGGGCTGCTTAGTAGGCCTTACGGAATGAACTTTTATTATCTAGCTTACAGCCTTTACAATAAGGCTACATCTAAAGGTCTCCATTGGTGCATGGTCACACTGTGCTGAGGACTCTGAATATAAAACCTGTGTAACAATGGAGCGGCAGGAATTAGTAAGATTATAAAATCAGTTATGAAGTACTTATCTTAAACCTTCTTTGAAGTCAGAAGGATTTTTAATGTAACAGTCCCTTGAGTTGAAATTCAGTCCTTTCAAGACTTACTACTTGCTTCTTAAAATTGCTACAGACTATTGGTCAGGTAGTCTTACTTCTTACATATCAAAGACAAAAGGTTTTCATTTAGCTGTTCACAGGGAGTCTATACAGGGAGCCCAAATTGTAGATAACCTTTAAGCACCTATGCAGGAGCAGTGTGTTTCTCCTCTGATGCTGTTGCTGAAGTTCTGAATAAAACACTTGTAGACCATAAACTTGCAGCATCAAGTTTCATTCTCTTCCTTTTCAGTCAACTCAATAAAACCCTTCCTCCGGTGAAGAAGCTGAGGGACTAAACTTTGAATTTCCCGAAAGCTAGGATTGAAAACAGTGAGTTCAACTTCTTTCCAGTAGCAAGAATGACTTCATTAATCTAAACGGCAAAGGGATGAGCCATATTGACTCACAAGCTACCATAGCATGAACGGACACCTACGCGTCTGCTGAATTGCAAAGGGCTGAGGTGGCCCCAATCTAAATGGAGAAGCAGGGGCTGCAGCTGCCACATAGTCCATATTTCCATCCAGACGATGCTGAACAAATGTTCAACACACATCAGAGTCTATGTGCCTGTGCTGTAGTACAGTTGATGTGTTACACATCAGACAATATCTGAATGTTTTGGACAAATTTATTTTTCCCCACTAAAGCAATATTTCCTGAAGAGGAAAAGAAAGAAAAAAGATGATGACAGACACCAAATCAGAAAGCTAGTGCCCCATCTACTGAGTTTGTTCCTGATAGCTCTTAATCCATATTTCACACTGCATTAATTTGAAAAGATTTGCAAATGAAAAATACAAAAATCATTTTAGTGTTAGAGAAATATGTCCTAAACCAGGACACTTAGGTTCGCCCATCCAGCTAATGGAAGAGATTAGAATCAACTCAGATTGTTGTTGTGGGAGTACTGATGTGCAGGAAAAGTCCTGCTTCTGAAAGGGCTCTTTAACCTAGAAAGGGATAACAAGAAACAGTGTCTGGATGTGAAAACAAAGCTAAATTTGATAGAAGGACGTGTTTTGTATTAGTGTGACGGTGTAACTGCTAGAAAAAATTCCCAGAGGAAATGACGGATTTTCCATTTGCTTGTCCTTAAAGCCAGCAGAGCTTTCTGGAATAAATGTTATAATCAAACACAAACTTCTGGGCTAAACGACAGTATCTGTTTGTGAACTGGAATGGTGAGGGACACCAAAGAGTTCAAAATAAGGGATCTAATGATCCATTTAGTATTTAAAGTCCTCTGAGTTCATGAAGCTGATCTTGTACCTGGTTTCAGTAGGGCTGTAGGGATGCATGAGTTAGCCCAACTGTATGACCAGGCCTTATTATTTATTTGCAATTAGATGGTCATTGTCACTTCATGTAATACTCAGCAGCCTATTGCATTTTTAGGAAACAGGGCATTACCTTGGAGGGACGATATGTTCTCAGTGCAGTCATGTTTGACCAGGTAATGACATGACTCTGAACAGGGGTTTCAGCTTAAGCTCTCAAAAGAGAAGGGTATCAGAGAAGAATTTCATCCCAGTTTGAACTGAGATTACTTGAGCCCACTTCCAATATGATTTGTTTCTTTTTCTAAAGAACATAAATCCTCTAACATTAGGGCTGTCTTCTGCATTAAGTCAGTGATACTGTCAACACAACTTTGCCAAGACTTTGTCTTCACTTCATCTCCATTTACTTTAACAAGACACCACAATGAAATAAGATGCATCTTGGCAATGTAGGATTTTACTACCTAACCCTTTAAATATTGTCCATTCCTCAAAAAGCACCTTCTGATTTTCTAAAAGGAAAAGGCGTATCTCCCAGAAACCAAACAACTTTAGGAGGAGATAAAGAGCACCATTGCCATTTTTTGCATTTTTAGTCCTGCTAGAAAATCAAAGCAGAATTGTTATGAGCTGTTCTCAGATCCTCTAATATGTTTATTAACAAAAATGTTGTCTTGCTCTTTTCCACTGGGTTGTAATAGCAAAAAAAAAAAAAAATCACAATCTAGCATCAAGAGGGAAACTTGGCCCTAATTCAACACTGTCTAAACAACTGCGTATGATACATTTGCTGAAAAATTATATATATGCTTAAATGTGTAGTTGAATCAGGAATTTCCATGTCCCAAGATAGATTGCATTCAGCTTTTTTTCTCAAGCACAACCAGAGTTTGAAACAAGAGGATGTGTAGGCTCATATTTAACCCTTCCCTCCATTCAAAATAATTAACCAAGATGCCCAAGAGTAGTTGGCTCAGCCACTGGTAGAAATACCTGACTCCTCTTGACATGAGCAGCATAGGGCTACAAATCTCCATAGACCGCCCCCCACCCCACTGTCTTCAGGCTCCTGGGAGTGTAACCATCTGTTTTTCAGCGCTGGGAGACAGAGGCATGAACCACACTGGGATCAGCTTCCTGAGCACCAGTGAGACCACCCGTCCACGAAGACCAGCAAATATGTACAGTGCTGCTGACCCAAGGGGAGGGTGGAAAAAGCTGCTGCTCTTCCTAGCACTGCCTTTGCCAAGCCGGCACTGCAAACCCTGCCTCCTCCCGAAGGCGGTGTCCTTGGAAACCACTTATCCCAGCGTTATCCATTATCATCCTGTCTTATTAAGGAAGTTGCTATTTTGCCTGTCTTTTGTTAGGAAGGTATGTGATGATAAAGCTTAGGTTTCCGTGTTCTTACCTCTTCATCTATCACCACTAGAATAACAAAGATACAAAAGCTTAACGCTGGGAGATGAAAATTATTGAAATGAATAGCAACTGAGCCTTCTCCGTCTGATTTTATCTTGCTCTCTCTGCCTCCTCTTTTCCCTGCTTACTCTTGAGAGTGGAGCTCTGTCAATTATCAGGCATCAACAGAATCAGAAAGAAATCATCGGTATTGCTTGTTCTCTCCCCTCTCTGTGCAAACCACTGGCAATTTTTTTTGCTGCTTTTGTCTGTCACTGTCTATTTTTTTTCACCAGCTTCACAATTAATGCATCTGAAAGCTGTACAGGATGTTTCAGGTACCACACAGAAAGCAGCAAGCTCTCAAAAGTGAGGGTAGTGCACACAATGCAGGAAAAAAATAACAAAATCTGATTCCTTCAGTGGCAAGCTTTGCTCACACTGTGAAACAAATGGACTCCTTTCCTCAGCTTTGGATAAAATATTTCATGCTTAGAACATCCCCACAGCTCTTTTCTGCCTGGTTCAAAATGTAGATAATGGACATTTTACTTCTGTGGCCTGCAGTTTCCATTTATATCATGTCACTTGACTTCCCTTCTTTAATTGTGTTTCAAGTTGGCCACACTGGAACTGCAATGCTAGTGCTCACTCCATGATCAGTCCCAGTGAAGGGATGAGCCACGTACGAGTGACATCTCAGCCAGGTGTCCCTAATTCCGGAGACCAGGAATTAATTTCCCACAGGAAGGAAAAAGGGGAATCCATTCCTCTCCCTACTTCATCATCACCAGCTTCATAGGAGGAGGGAGGAGAAGGGATTGCATCCTTTTCCCTTTCTTCTGTTATCCTCCTGTGAAGGATATATTCCCTGTTACCCGCTTGGAGAAGCACTGCCCCACTGCCCTGACAGAGCACACGGGCAGGGGGCAGGCAGGGGTGCTCCTGGTTGGACAGGGTCTGTGTGCCTGCAGGAAGGAGGCAGCACACAACTCAACGTACCAGCTGCTGCAGGTGTGAGTGAGAAGTGTTGTGCCCTATCCGCACCTTGTTCCGAATTAATCTTATCTAATTTGGGCACCTAGATGTACTGGGAATCCAATCATTTCTACAGTTGGTGCCGGAGTCATTAGATCTTACTGCTCTACTAAGCACAGCAGGATTGTTGGCCTATTAGTTTTATAGCTTAGGGTGCTTTAGGTAAGTGCCTTTAATCTGGGGAGAAGGAACAGCAAGGACTCTGGACCTTCACTCTTGAAGAGAAGGGTTTTATGTTTTTCTTTTAAGGAAAGTGGGCAATATTACTTTAAGACATAAGTGAGGGAAACTGCCTAAGAAATGTTCCTTTAACTTCCTCCTCTAACCTATATATGATAAGGGGAATAAAGTATGAATAGAGATCATACTCCAGGTAAAAGTCTAGAGTAAATAATTTTCTTCTAAGTAAGAAAGTCTGAGAATGGATACGTACTGAAGAAGCCTGGCTAATGTTGCCGCTGTAACATGTAGAAGTGAATGGGTCATAAATCAACTTCATTGGAGCTGTAAGAAAACTGCCTGGAAAAACAGATTCTAATGCATCTTCGTGATGGCAAAATTGCATGAGAAACCTCAGGCAGCTCAGCTGTAACTTCATAAGAAAATTAGATGTCTGTTTTCCCTAGACCTTGCCTTTTCTTCAAAACAGAAGTCACTCTACTTAGATTATTCCCTTCAACATGTCTTGCGTACATAAAGTGAATACATACATTTTGACATAGATTGAACAAGGCCAATTTACTTCAGTGCTGCTGGTATGCAGGTGAAGATCTGTTACTGAAGACATTTTTAGTAGAGAATTAATTAATACATTGTATTTGCAATGAACTTCACTCTGTGATGCACCTCACTGTACTAAAGTGGCTCTAGCAAAATGTACTTAGAAAAATGCAGTAGGCAAAAAGTCCATTGCAAATTTACTTTTAGAGACTTTTAAATGTATTCATTTTCCTAAACAGCTTAATCTAGAAGGTGGAAAGAGTAAAATGGGTGGTATATTTATCAGAAAAAGCAAATTTCTAATCCTCCATCAGATTTACATGTAGCTTACTATAGTAGTATCTATTACATGAATTGCTAAGTCTGAGGTTGAAGAAGCATCTAGTTATTACTCAGCCTATATTTATCATTAACAGTGTAGATTTGTGTGGTTATAACTATCATACCTCATTAACTGGAAGGTGACTATGGCACCATAGTCACCACTCCATCATCCGGGGTGTTGGTACTTTGGAATACTCTGGATAACAGCAAATCCCAGGTAGCACCAGTACCCTGGGAGGGATGGGGTCATTTAAACTTCTTAGTTTTGTTCCCTGTTGACCCCAGGCCCAAGCAGGCTGCTGTGTAGTCACCGGGTTCTCACTGCACTGTGCTTTTCATGCATTGTGTTCCTGGAGGAATCACTTACAAGCCAAGGCACAATGCAAATGCATGGAACCAATTAAAATATGGCCTTGTAACTAAGCAAATAAGGCAGAGCCTGTTTGGATTCAGAAGGACTTTTCTGATCCAAAACCAGCAGTCTGGGACCCAGGCTCACTGCTGTAAAGACGCTCAAGTTATGCCTGTACTGAGGGATTCAGGAGTACTTTCCCAGTCTCAGTCCCACATCCTGACTACATGGCACCACCTGGCAAAAAGCATCCTTCTCTCCTGCCCCTCATTCCCCATGGTCATAGGTGTCAGCGCACTCCAATCAGTCTCCAGATGACAGCCTGGCTGTCCTGAGACCAGTCATAGCCTCAGTGTCTTGCACAGTTATCTTGAAGGTGATTCTGGCAGAGGGTTTGTTATCTTGGTTGTGATCCCTACCAGGAACAAGGAAGATGCATGTGTCTTGATGCATCATGGTTGGAACTAATGATCCCAGCTCAATCTGAGCCAATTGAATGTGGAACCACAGAGCGGGGTCCAGACCTTGGTTCAACCAATATGCAGGAGGAGTACCTTTGCCAGCTCTAGATAGAGTGACTTTTATTCCGACTAGGTTTTTAATTCAAGTTGGCACAGCCCCAAAATTAATGGCCTTATTTCTGGCCCTGGAAATAATACAGCTGTATCTCCATGTGCTTCCTCAAACAGCATAGTTAGAGCTGAGCCATCTCTGAAGCTCTGGCATGGATAACCCACAGCCCAGGCAGCTGAGAGTCAACTGCACTCAGCAGTGCATTATTTTACACATGCATTTTTCAGGACAGCAGGAATTCCGTTAAGTGTTGGCATTGTAGACTTCAGTAGAAGAACACCTTTGATGTCAGCTAAGTAGCTAACCAAATTATATCCTCTGGGAGAGCAGACAATGTAGTTGAAAGGAACAAAGACATTTTGTGAAACCCAGAACAGTAATCCTCACATTAGCAATACAGATATTTAACAGGTAAAGCTTTTCAGCTCTCCACACGTACAACTCCCACTGATGTCACTGCGTGGATGTTTGCACAAGGGTGGTGGCATCAAGTCTGTGGTGATCCGAGAATCTGTAAGTGGGAGCTGACTGCTTTTTTGAAAGGAAAGAGGATAGTGCCCAAGTCAGCTATGGTAATTTAAAATATTCAGCCTCACAGAATACCAGGAAAAAGAAGATTTTTTTCATTAGAAAATGGCTAGTCAAAACCATGTCTCCAGTACAGAAAGGTTGACTCTTAGACAAAAGGGATAAAACATATATCTTTGTTTGGAGCAGCCAATATCCCAATGGCCAAAGCTTCTTTGTGGCCAGAGGCAAAAGCAAGGGAGAATGGTACTTTGACTCAAGTGGGAAGATGGGTCACCAATGTCCCAGGTTTTGAGCTATTCTGAGGTTTCTCTGTTGAATTTTCCTGTGTAAGATCTCATTTTTTATTCTGATCCTGAACAAAACCTTCAAAACCTCTTTTTGTGTGTGTAAAGTACACTGTTTTGTTTTTCTGGCCAGGCCAGGCTGTCAGTTCCTTTGAGAAGCGGAAAGAGGGAACCCACACAGCATATGGTAAGAGTTGGCTGCATTGCTGTTCCCAAAGCAAGCTGTCTGGCTCTCCTAAAATACAGAGAGCCAAAGCCTGTCAGGAGAAGTACTGTGGATTAGCACTGATATGCTGTGTTATCTCAGACACCACAACTTTTTTCTCAGAATAAGGCATAAAGACTCAATAGGACAAGATACTTAAACATCTACTTAAAATAGTGAGTATTCCTGTGTGAATCACTGAAATTACTCAATCTAGTAACCTCCCAATTAGGTTTATATTGCTATGCTGAAATGAAAGTCTAACTATGGCCTCTCAGAGTTCACAGATACAGCTAAATATAAGGTCCAAAGAATGGGTGCAAGAAATGGACCTCTGATTTTCCACTCCACTTGGTCATTAGCTGGCTCCTTGGCTCTACCATGGGCCTCCCTAAATCTCTCTCTCCAACACAAAATTTGGTATGGTTCTAGGGCTGTACTCTCTAGAGACGGTGCCCTGGAGGCTGCACGGACAAGGGTCCCTTGTTTGCTCCCGACCCTGAAAACGGTCTTCCAATAAGCCCCAGAGCCAGGTCCTATGTAGTGTGGATGTTGTTGGTCTTGTCTAGCAGGAGCTAGGCCCTAGCAGGGTGCACACAACCCTATCTGTGCCACAGGGACTAGGGACCAGAGATTACAGCCCAACCTGCTTTTATTCTATATGCTAAATAATACATTTATAGTAGATATGCTGGTACATTCATAGCCCCAAGGCACATGCTAAGCCTGTATCATAGCCCTCAGTCTGAGTCCTAATCTGGTTACTGTTCATGAACTGCCTTGAGTAGTGTCCCACCTAGCCCCTAAAACTCGCTGCCTCTTTAGGATCATTGCAAGGAGGAGAGATCTTGCATCAGATTTATATGCAGTGTAAATGTACTTGAACAGGATTGCCTCAGGCAATCTCGTTCAGGTGTGCTTCTTTAAAGGTTGTGCTGAGCTGTGTTGATTACGAATGCTCCCTGTCAAGTGTATTTACCAGCAGCACTTGTTCCCAGCCTTGCTGGTGGTCAAATGCCTGCTGAAACACCAAGAAACCAAGAGCTTTGCAGTTTTAATTCAAATGCTAGTATGTCATTGAAAATTATGACCCTCCCTACCCCCGTATATCAAAAGGCCTTGGGAACAAATACTTTAGTGATAGACAACAAAAGCTACCTGAAAAGCCCCTCTCCCTGCCCTTTTCCTTCATCATGACTCACCTGGTGACCACTGACCCTCTGATTTAAGTGTGCAAGTTGTTAACATAGCAATTAGTGGAAGAGTTTAGAGCAGGGCAGGGACTTTGCCTAACAGCATGGATAAGGTACTCAAGGATTTTGCTAATCATTTAAGTGGATTTACTACGTGCCTGGTTTTCTCAGTTCTCAGGCAACCTTAGCTGCAAGTGCAGTTTTAGATAAGTTGAGGGGAAATACACATTTTCAGAGATGATTGATCTGATGTATTTTAGATGTCTATTCTACAGTGAGATTATCATGTCTTAGAGTCCATTGAGTGATAGATGAGATCTGCATTGACTAGAAAGTGAGCCCTTAGCGTAACTCAGAGGTAGACAACTCCACTGTAGCTACCTACTGCTAGGCAGATGAGTCCCATACTAAATACCTGTCCCAGCAAATTCAGTCAGTCTGAGCCCCAGGATTTTTGACTCAAGCCACATGTGAAAGGTGAATGTGCCTTAAACCTAAATGTACCTAAAATGTATCTAAAACTAAATTTTGGATCCCTCTGCTTACATTTCAGTGATATCACTGTCAATAGAAGGATGGTTGTTTCATTTCATTACGCAATTGAGTACCTGCTCTGCAGATCTTACTTTGGGGAGAAAAGCAGTTGGGTATCCAAGCACTATAAATCAGTGTAATCACTCTACTTATCTTGGTATATGGAGTGGCTACAGCAAAGAATTTAGCTGACCGTCTTTCTTCAGCTGTCAGCTGCTCTGGAGCAGTGGAGAGATTTCTATCCTTTAGAAAGAGCTCTGCAGCTGCTGAATGTCTAAAGCAATTCAGGGACCTCTCATAAGCTTTCCTTGTGACAGCCGTGAGTGAAGTCTCGCTACAGAGGGGAAGGAAGTGAACTCACTTTGCTCTTTTAGTATGGATGTAATCAGCATCATTACCCAAGGGAATTGAGCTGTAAATCTAATGTCAACTTCAAGGTTAGTATCATCCAGAGGACTTCCTAGGGAGAGACGGGTTCACTGTGATGAAATATTTTGACTTACTGTTGTTGTGTTACTTTTGATTATGTAGCCCTGCAACTACACGAGCTGTTACCTCGGTGGCCATTTCCCACCTATGTCCCCTTATGAAGGTGATTTTGAAGACTAAGTGTGCACTGAAAACCCACACGTCAGAGAAGCGTTTGAAGTGTAGTGTTGGGGGCCAGAGTGTTAAACTGCAGTGCTCCTCAGACATCATAATCCCAAATCCAAAGGAGAGGGTGGGTTTCATGAGGCAGCAATTTCAGGATGAAGTTCAGTCCTGGTCCCTTCTTCCCCTGCAATACCACCTTCCACTCTCCTGCACAGCCTGTGCGCAGGACCTTTCTGCATGGGCAATGGACCTTCCTTTCACACAGCATCCAGAGCTGTGACCAATGCCAGAGCAATTTGAGCCAGTGAATTCCTTCATTCTGCCTCCTTTGCTCTACCAACTCTTCTCGAGAACAACCTTCTCCTTCTGGGGCTCCTTCAAGTTTCTTGGGGAAGTCTGAGGTCACAGACGTGCCTCTCTCCCTTCTCCAGGTGTCTGTCCATGAGTGGGTGTATGTCTTTCCCTCTACGTTTCCTTTTCTGTTCCTACAGCTCTTCAGGGAGAGTTGTGGTCCCTTAGCAACCTCGGAGCTACAACAGTCTGTCGACACCACCACAGCCAAGCAGGCTTCTCCAGAAGACCTTGTGCTTACTGATGTCATGGGAGCTCATGTAGAAAGAGTATGGGGTTTATCTACAAATCAAAATAAACACAAAGCAATCACAGACCCTTAAAGGTATCAGATTCTAATCCTGTGTGGCCTCACACTTTCTCATAGCTCCGTGCAGTGTTATGACCATACTGAGTTATGTGACCACAATGCCTAGATGCATATGACTCAATCCTACAGGGTACAGTCTTTCACATTTTAGAAAGTCTTCAGCAATCTTCTCCCTTCTCTATACTATCTCCTGCCTCCCAGCATGGTGGGCTGATGACAGATGTCTTGAGCTGACTCTTCCTCAAACAGTCTTTAGGATGGGCTCACTCATGGCTCCAAAAAAGGACCTCACTGTTGTCAAAACCTTTAAGCACAAGCTTAATGATGACAGACAGATAGGGGTATAAACACTTGTTAAAGCTAAGCGTACCTCACAGTTCTTTGTTATATGATGACCGGTCATGAATTATATTGGAAGGTGTTATTTCTGAAAGAAGCCAGAGAGGTTTCTCCAGCATTGCTATTTCCAAAAGCTGCATTCATTTTCCTACTGCCTTTCTTATGAGCCCAAAGCTACACCTTTCTAAATGTCATTCTGGTGAAGGTAAGAATTTCAACACACAGAGATGTTACGGTCAGCGGCCTGATATTTATTGTAACAAACACTGAGGCACTTCATTGAGCACAGGCTAATTAATAACTTAATAACATTAATAACATTAATAACATTAATAACAATTAATAACAATTAATAACATTAATAACGGTTTGTTATTGTAACAAACACTGAGGCACTTCATTGAGCACAGGCTGCAAGTAGCTATAACTGTAGATAATACAGGACACCGGTAGGACCCTCCCATGGAACACAGTTTTAAATCACAGAACAGAACACAAGACTGAACAAAATAATCACAGTACAATCAATGGTGCTGTTAACCAGCAAAGTCCCATGAAAGAGACATGAGGGTGTTCTTATTTTTTCTCAGGACTGCTGAGTGTGATACATCTTTAAGAATGAAACCTGGTTTATTTTACTAACACATCTCAACCCCAAATTGGCAAAAAGGCTCCAAATGTTCTTTCCCCTTCCTATCCCCTTCCCCATCCATGTTCCCTTCCCCTTCTTTTTTTTTCTTCCTATCTGAATAACTTGAAAGTAAATACTCATGTTTAAACACCTGTGACTGAATATTTTTCTGTCCTAACTAAAATTAATCTGTACCCAGTACATTACTTCATAAACTGCCTTCAAATCTGAATACTTGCTGATGTTGGGTGGACATTACAAAATCCTCTGTTGGAATTTCACTGCACTTTCTAAATTCTCAGAATAAATTATCACAGCAGTTCCTTGTAATATGACTGAAATGGTAGCAATGCCCCCAGTAAGAACATTCCAAAAGGACAAATTTTCCTCTTGTTTTATTCCCACAGGCAAAGTTTCAGTCAAAATACCTCAAGCAACATCTGGGTAACAAAAGTTTTCAATTTTGGAGAGCTCAGTAAGACCTCACAGGATCAGATTTCTCTAATCTGAAGCCCGTCCCTAATGCATATTTATGCAGATGGAGGGTCACCACTTTGCAGGCAAATCATGTAAACTTCCATTTGTATATGATAAGGCTTACTCATGCAAGGCCTACAGTTGTTCTTGTGAATAAACAGCTTGTAAAGGCACTTGCAATTATGTGCAGGGATAGCAGGTCTCTTTTCAGGCCTGCTGGCTTTTGCTACCAAATTTAGGTGAGAAATAGACTTCAGCACAACTTTTGTATAACCCTTTTTACCATGATTGCATGACTTCTTCCACTGTCCTCAACTGAGATGCTGACTGTGCACCTCAAGATCTTGGACTATTAGCTCTGCTCTCTCTAAAGGAAGTTTAACATCCTACAGTTAGGCTGAAAAATGGGTAGCGTGCATATTTCACTGTACCCTCCTAAGTTCAATTTCTGCTATATAAGTTCAATTTCTACTATATAATGCAAGCTAATAAGACTAGAAACTGCTTTTGTAGAAAAACAGATAATAGCTTCTCCCTAGATTGCTTCTTGGCATAATAACTTTATTTGGTGTCATCTCAACACAAGACTGATGGGGCCATGCCTCTTTGTGGAGAATGGATAATGAAGCACTGCAAAAAGGCCCTGCCATAGTTTAATTAGGAATAAAATACATTATATGCTAACTCGTAACATATGGGGCAGGAAAGAGATTTCCAATGTAACACTTCCCACTTCCTTTCCTGTTACTTTTTATCATACAAACTAATAACCTGTAACATATAATTATAATAATTAGAATTCTAGTATATAACAGGCATGAATGTCATTTAAACCAAGCAGAGCTGCATGGTGACAGAAAGAAGTTTTAACTTTCATGACAAAGCATAGTTGCAACAGTCATCATGCACGTGTTTGTGTGAGTCCTAAGGAAGGATTAAGATCATGTATTACTGGAGTCAGCTCTATCCTGAGAAGGTTCTGTATATTCCTACTAATTATTGATGGTGTACTGCCAAACAAATATTGCCCTATACCAATGTATCTTTCACTGAAATCACCGTCTTGTGAAATTGCCTATTGCCTCCTACGCTGATTCCTTTTCACAGAGCAAATGGTCTAGTGGGGAGAATGCTCACCCAGGTCCAATTTCTTGCTTTGCAAAGGATGTCTTGAGAGGTGGGAGCAGCCTTTTAGTCTCCCTGGCCCACTAGGCCCATGAAGGATTTGAATACTTGGCCCTTGGACTTCTAATTGGCCTGGCGTCATCTTGCTGTCCCATGCCACACCTGGGGAAAGCAAGTGCCTCAGAGGGGAGTTCACAACCCAGGTAGGAAGGTGTGTGCACCAGCCGACAAGAGATGCAGCAGACAGATGTGTTTCTTAAATCCTGCTCTCTCTACAGTTCAAGCACTTAATGCATCACTTTCCTCCATTCAGGATTAAGTCCTGAGCTCTATTCTTTCCTTGAGAAAAGAGATCAATACTGCCTTACAAAGGATAGGCTGCAGTAGTGGCAAGGCTTATGTATCACACATACCTCGTGTTGGATAATTCAGTAGCCATAAGGCACCAACATCAGCTTCAAGCATATTAAAGCCTTTAGTACTCACTGCCTATAGAGGGTACTGAGCAAGCTAGCAGCCTCCTGCTTCTCCTCAACTACTGCAAGCAAGTGCCTAATCCAACAGCTGCTCAAGCCATGCTTTTGGATCTGGAGGATCTTTATTCAAAATGCGATGGAAGAGCTGCAACAAGAGCAAATGAGAGTGACTTTCGTGCTTCCCAGCCTTCCCTCCCCAGAAAGGAACCCCATATACATCCCAGGTTCACCTTTAGTCTTAAGGTAGGAGATGCGCTGATAATCATCTATGATAAAAGAAAGCTGAACCCAGGTCCCCCCAATCCTGGTGGAGTGCTTTAAGACGTTGGTTATTTCTGAAAGATGGAGACCACACACCCAACTCAAGCCAGGTTTTGAAGGAACACAACAACTGATGCTTATTTTTTGCAGGCCAGCCTCAGCAGGACGCCCATCAGCCCAGGGTGTGAGAGGCAGATGGACAAACACAACCTTCTCCATGTTCTCCAGACAGTTCTCCTAACTCTCCCCCCACAGAGAACTTGAGATATGTTGGGAGTTTTAACGTTCAAATTAAAGATGTCCCATCTTTCACTATCTCCAGGGTGAGGTGAGAGGGCAGCAGTGAGTGTTGAGGCTTTCTTTGGATCTAGTCCTGGGTGTTTCCCTCTCTAACAGGGGAAGAAAGCATTTCTGAGGGTAAATACACTGAAAATTGCAAGAAGCATAGTTAGATGCGGTGGTAATTGGAGTGTTGTCTCAGTTGGGCAGAATCAGATTCCAGGCAAATCTATCTGCCAGAGAAAATCAATCTGAAGGGAAAACCAAATCAAAACCATGAAGAAAACAGAATTGGAGTGGTGAAGATTCTAGTCTGCCACTTCCCAGACCTCATAAAGAGAACAAGACAATTCAACACTCCGCTGAAATGGTATTACATTCTTATCAAACAATCTGAAAGAGAATGTAAAGCCAGTGCTTTTATAGATACAAATTGCATTTGTACCTTTTTTTTTTTTAAAAGGGTGCAAGTCCAGCAATAAAAATCTGTTGAATTGCAATTTTCTGCTGGCACAAATAAAAGGACTTACTGAATCCTTGTAATCTCTACTATTTTTTTTACTTTTCTATTCAGAGACCCTTTAAAGTAATAATTTCTGACTACATGAGTTGACCTAAAATCAGATTGCTACATAAGTTTAACTTTCTTTTTCCATACACTAATAAGCATTTACAGTATAAAGAACTTCCTGTTCAGTTGACAGCTTCTGCCGTATTCAGTAAAGTTTACTGAGTTCACAGAAATGCTGGACATTGCATTCGAGCTGTCACAGATGACAGCTAAAAACTGCTTAGCTCTAAAATCTGAATTAAAAATTTTGTTTTAATATGTGTCCTGCTTTCGGTTGGGATAGAGTTAATTTTCTTCCTAGTAGCTGGTACAGTGCTGTGTTTTGGATTTAGCACGAGAATAATGTGATAACATACCGATGTTTTAGTTGTTGCTCAGCAGTGCTTATACTAAATCAAGGACTTTTCAGCTTCCCATGCTCTGCCAGCGAGGAGGTGCACAAGA
>NW_008796181.1:2394002-2405942 GCF_000699145.1 Aptenodytes forsteri
TCCTGGGGATGGCTGAACACCTGCCTGCCCATGGGAAGCAGTGAATGAATTCCTTGTTTTGCTGTGCTTGTGTGTGCAACTTTTGCTTTACCTATTAAACTGTCTTTATCTCCACCCATGGGTTTTCTCACTTTTACTCTTCTGATTCTCTCCCCCATCCCACCAGGGTGGAGTGAACGAGCGGCTGTGTGGGGCTTAGTTGCCGGCTGAGGTTAAACCATGACAATATGAAACTTGAAAAGTAGCCAAAGATGAACTGCAGTTTAAATTTCCTACCCACTCCACAACTCCAAAGGTAAGACTGGTAAGAATAAAGACTTTGATTAGCCTCCAGAGGTCAAAACGGATTGGATTTTGTAACGCAGAGAACGAGTAGCTCAGTAACAACTTGATAGGCTGCAATTAAGATCACCCACTGCAAGACTCACAATAAATCTGTATCATTATCGTCCATCAGGAATTAGCAACTTGGGAAGAAATGAGATAGATACTGGCAAACACGTGGTTGATCCTTCAATTCAGTTTGCTAAAGTTATAGATACAGATATAGATATGATCATACTGTGCATGTCTGGCTGCACGTCTCTGTACATATATATTGGTCTGTTCCTCCCTAAAACCTTTTGCAGGAACTGGCCATTTTTAACCAGATTGGATGGAGAGTTAAGAGTCTCAGAGTTATTATAAGATTCATGTAAATAATTAAGTCTGGGAGAGGAGGAATAGAGAGGAAAGGGCTGCAGCCTGAAGCCAATTCATACTAGAGAACCCAAATTGAGGACAGCTGTTATGAACATCCCAGCTAGAACAAATGCTTCAGCTGAGCCTCGTCCTATTTTGGAGACCAGAAAGCTCCCTTTCTAAGAACTTGGTCTTCATTTCCTTAATGTTTGCATGGCTCTTTCCCCTGATTTCTTCCATGTTCTTCCACTGGTAAACGTTTCTGTCTTGGTTGTGTTGCGTGGTATGAGAGAAATACAAAGATTTTTAATTAGCCTGGAAGAGGAGAAATGTAACACTCTATTGAAGGACCACAATGAACTGTGGGGAGAAAAAGAAGGGGGGAGGGGAGGAAGCAATCTGGAGGTACATTCACATGGTGGGTTTTTTTCGGTGAGCTTCACTTCTCTTTTTTGTTTCAGCATATGTTTGTTTTTCATAGTGGCATTTTTTGGTGATTTCTAATGTTTAGTTTAAGATCTCTGTTTTCAAGAACTTGGCGTGGCCCTCAGTGTCAAATGGGTAACTGTTTTCATTTATTGCAGTCAACATTTGAGAATATATAGTAAGAGCAGTTGTGTTGCTGATTATAACACTAAAGAACCGTATGTGCTGAGTAACTCCTGATAGTCTTTGACCATAAAACTTAGGTTAGCTGTGCACAGTACTGATTCAGCTGAGCGCTTTCGGCATCTGGATATTCTTTGGATCACATCTGCACTGGACACAGTGTATGTAGAAATCCTGATCCTTCCTTTACTTTCTTTTACCATCCCATAGACCCATCCTGAGATGGCCTTACCAGAGGCTTTTCCTGAAAAGAACGTAAGACCAGGCACAGTGACTTTAAAACAACAACTGGGATCTAGTTCTTTTGCAACAAATAAGCATGCACTTGCAATGATTGCTAATGCTGGGTGCTGTTTCTGTCTAACTTTTAATGAAGAAAATGAGAGTTTTATATTTGTAACAACTATCTTAATAACATACCTCCCAATCAGACCTGCACTGATTAATTCTAAAAGTAACCTGTCAGCAAGAGCACCCCAGTGGCTTAATTTATTTGTCAAATTAAAAGTATGCGTGCACTGCCATAGAACCACCCATGTGTAGTGCAAGGTTAATGTGTAGGGCTTGACTCTAATGCTGCAGTCGATTGTTTTTATTTTTTTCATTTTGAATAATTCATCCCTAAAAGGATCAACTTAATTTCCCCCTCCCCTTCCCAGTCAGACTGTAATTAACAGAGACCACATTCCTTACGAGGTTTTACAACTTTAGGTACATAAGCTACACTGTGATTTTGGTTCGAAAGATGACAGCGTCCTTTTAATATTAATTAGAATTAGGTAGTGTCTGCTTGTATTGCAAGCTTTTTCATTTTATTGATGAATTCTTTTGAGTTCCTATAAAGCATCATAGTGTAAATTATTCCTCATTGATCTCTTATATGGAGGTGGGGGGAAAGCCTAGACAGAGTCTATGTTTCAAAGTAACTGGCTGTTAAATATTGATCCATTTAAGTTAACAAGAGCCTTCTTGTCAAGTTTTCTCTAAGCTCCTATATGATTTACACTTTTATTTAGGAGTTCATATAAAAGAACTTATTTCTGTAAATGGTTTGATAAAGACACCAGAAACAGCATGCAGGAGGGAAAAAAAAAAAATAAGAAAAGGTACTTTTCTTGTTTTCACCCGTACAGCAACACATGATTAATTCTTCTGGTAACTGCTATAGCAAAGATTGCTTCATTTGCTACCCTTGATGCAGGGAGAATCTGTCACCTCAAAGGTTTTTTCTTGCTGTCTATGAATTCTCCTGAATGTACCTGCTGTGGAATACCCCACTTGTCTCCCCAGGCCTCTAAAAGCTGTTCCCATGCAGCAATGCCACAGGCAACTACCCCTGCAGAGATAATATAAACTGCTTTAAAACAAACCAAACCAAACCAACCAACCAAACAAACAAAAATAAACCCCAGCTAAACCATAACAGACATAGAGGCTGAAATGCCCTGTTAAATAGAATATGTTATAATGTGTATTTTCAGGTTTTGCATTATAAGGGTACTTTCAGCTATAATAGTTTTTGTAGATGTCTGATAGCCCTTGGCAGCAGGCTTTATAGAAACTATTGAGTTAATTGAGTGTGCCTGAAGATGCCACCTCATTGTGTTGATAGAAGGGTTGACGTAAGGCACAATCTAAGGGCTGACTGCAGCCTCAAGTTTCTGGAAGGCCATAGACCTGATCCAACCACCAGGCCCTTCCCTGAAGTTGGTTGGGTTGGATGTCCTGTCATAACTTTCTGCTCACAGGTGGGAAGCACTGGCGTGAGATGGGGATTGCAGCTAAGAGCAGAGGAAGGGAGGGACCCAGGTAGATAGTCAGGCTAGATGAGTCTGAAGGACAGGCTCTGAGGATGAGATAAAGGAGAACGTGCCCAGAGCCACATTTAATCTAAGTTCAGACCATAATTAATATGCACCTAAAACCAGGCTTCAGTAGGAAAATACGGACCATAAGATACACAAGGGTGTTTTGTTCAGTGAATGAACATTCATCCATGGATGAACATTCAAGCCATGCTTGAACTCTTCTGAGGCCAGCCCTGAAACTCTGGAGCTGCAGAAGATCTTGTGAGAAATAAATCATATAGCACAAAAAGATTTTGGCTGGTGTGAAAGTTGGCTCATCTGCAGCTGCCTTTCAGGGTCTACCTCAAAGCTCAAATTCGTCATCGCAATACAGAGCAGGCGCTGCAGTCCTGTCTGTGTTAGAGGCTCCCCGATCCCATCTTCTTGCACTGCAAAGCCACCTGTCCTGCTCTTCTGACTGCTTCCTCCCTGCGCAGGAGAGAAGCAAAACTTGCCCCAAACCGTGTATTCAAGGCTAAATCCTGCTCTCTGGTGCATTGCTACTGAAGGGGGAAGGAAGACTTGATAAAGCTTTATCTTTCTGTACAGAACTAATGCACCTCATTTACTCCCGATTTTTCTGTCCATCAGGTTGCAGCAGTCATCACTATCATTCAGCAGATGGACTTGATTTGCAAAGCAGAACATTGGTATTAGGGAGGTCTGTAGTATTTCAGTTATGGTTGCCAACATGTATCTCTATCTTTGAATTCTTCCTGTGTTTGGGTTTTTGTTGTGTTTTTTTTAAAGTCTCCGTGGTAAGCAATAACTTTTCTTGTTGCAGCTTTACAGATAGCGTGTGTGTATGTGGATTCAACAACATCTCTTGCGATAATTATAAGGTAAATTATGCCCAAGTCAATGATACTTACACTGATAGTGCAAGATAAAATGCTTAAGAAATGGTAGATGGAAGATAGAGTGGATTCCTGGGCAATCACTCCAAACATTATGTGATAGTTTGATAATTTCAGTGCCATGTAGCTTCATGTGTCTGCTACAGTGTTCTCTAGAAATATGGTTTTAAGCTCTTTGACTTCTTCAGAGCTTGTGGTGGCCATGATCCGAATGGGACACTAACCCGGGGTCCCAGCCCAAGGCTTAGGCCACTGAGTTGGGTTGTTTCACAGTGTTGAAATGAGGCGTAATGGATATTCCACCCCAGCTTGCCTCACATCAGTCACAGCTGTACCAAACTGACCTGATCAACCCTCCATCACTGAGAAAAGCTACCACAAAAAGGGAATACAGATTAAATGCTTTTGTGCAATTCTTACTGGCTAATGTCAGCTTCGCCAGCTTACTTGTGTTTCTGTACACCTGACTATGGTTTTCAAATACTGGAGTGTAAAATACTTCAACTTCTAGTTGCCCTTTTTTTTTTGCTTGTAAAAGTTGGAGGTTTGAACAGTGGGTCGTGGAAGACAACAGGATATTCACAGTCTTTACACGGAGTTAACAGGGATTTTGTCATTGACTCTAACAAATGGGCAAAGATACATGTGGCAATATTGTATTGATGTAGTCAAAAGAGAGTATTTTACAGAAAATTGTATGGGCTTGGAGTTTTGGGTTGAAAATGTTTTTGAATCATTTTTGAACTTTCTCTTCCAAGTCAAGAACAGGAGGGTAAAGGGAGGGTAAAGTCCCTTCAAACCAGAGGGGACTGCCCAGACAGAGGTGTGGGGGACTGACCACAGCTGGGGGGCTGTGGTACAGACCACTGCAAACTGGAGGGACCTGCTGCAAGCTGGTGGGTCATATGTTGCTCATCCTCTACTTTGATTTCCACTGCAAGGTGACCAAATAAAGAGTTAAAAATGCAATTCAGAATTCAGAAGATGCTATTTGATTTCTTCAGGAGCCTAATGCAAGTCTTCTTAAAAGCACCTGGTTTTAGGGAGTGAAAGCTCACGGCTCAGCACTTTGTGAAAATGAGGAAGGTCTTTCAGGCTGGTTGTCCAATAACTGAAGCATTCAGAATAACTCATCTGGTTTCAAGAATCTTGGCTTAAAACATCTTTTTGCTGTTCCTTTCCATCTAAGCAAATGCTTTAGTTGCCTTGGGGATACTGTGTGTCTGTGTTGAACATCCTTAATGCTAAAAAGTAGTTCACACAGAACAAAAATGAAAACTGAGGCTGCTTGGGAATTTTCCATCAAAATTGACCGTTGAAAAATACTGTGTTTTCAACTCAATAAGGGCAGTGTGGATTTCTTCACCTCCTCAAAGGAAAAATCTTTTTTTTGAGGAGGTGGGGGAATACTTTAATATTTTTTGCTGGTAAGTTTTAATGTTCTGATTTGAAAAAATTATTATGTATAATATATATGCATACAATTATTTATTATTATTATATAAATTCTAATTTGGTGGATGCAAGTCTCCTTATCCTTCTCTGATGTTCAGGATCCACAGAGGGACTGCAGACCCCATGCTGGGTTTCCTGCTGCTTCTCCAAAAGACAACTGTTTCACAACACGACAGATGAAGAACAACTGAGAAGTCCAGGGAAATGGACTTGAATTACTTCTCCCATGAGCAACAGTGCAATAATCTTTCCAACTACTTTTCATTTTTTCCTGACATATTATGGATCTTGAACTTTCAATTAAAATTATTTTTTTCTGAAACACTTGATTTGTTCTTCTATTTGTATTTTTCTCTTTCAAAAATCTTCCTTTCTAAGCAAGAATTCTCCCTTCAGTTTGCTCTAAAGAGGAACTTTCTCTAAAGAAGTATCTAGTAAAGTATTTTTTTTTTTTTCATTTTCATTTGTATGGATTTTGTACGCTGTTTGACAGCTGTAAAAAGTGACCTGGAGTTTCAAAACATCGAAGTGCTGACCAGTGCAAGGGTCAGCGATGCTCTTTGAACGTGTCAGCCAACTCGTGCATGGCCAAAATGCTGCACCATCTTGTGGTCAGCAGGATTATGGCATCACTGCAGAAATCCCTCTCACCCATATGAAGAAGGTGGTGCTAGAGCGTTAGCTAGATAGATACCCTTCATTTTCAATACAGATATACCAATCTTTTATCTGCTTCAAACAGCTTGCTTCTTCTGCAAAGGTGAGATTTGAATAAAATTATTTCTCATTGATTTATTAAATTAAAAGGCCTCATGTAGCCTTAATCTAGCCTCAAGAACACTTGATGGCCGAGTTTATTGGATGATTTTTCTTATGTTTATAATCTGTATAAATTATGCAATATTTTTGTAACATGTCATATATCATGATGTGATTTAATATCCCATACATATTCTTGTGCCTGAAAGTAATGTGGAGAGATGTCTTTGAAAGGCCATTAAGTATAAATAAATTAGAGTGAGAGCTAGAGTGGTACTGATGAATAACATTCCTCGATAAGGAGACCTCGTAGGCTAAATGGGATGAGTAAATTATTAGTTAATAATGCCATGCTTAAAACATTCCTAATAGTTAGGGCATTCACCTGGGAGTGTTCATGCACCTGGCCAAAGGGCTGCTTACCCAGCAGCTGTGTAACGTAAAACACAGCGCAGTTCCAGAAGCAGACCCAAACCCAGAAATACTAAAAAGCCCTTATTACCAGGCTGTAGATGATGTTCACCTTGGACATGTCCTCTCTAGCCTTGGAAACCCTGATTTCTTCACTGGGCAAGTTCATAGCTTTCAAGAGATGCTGGTTGCGTGCCTCAGCTGAGGCTTTCTGGGCATCCCTGGTGCCCAGTGAATTTAGGAGCCTGTGGGACCTACAAAATACAAAAGTGAGGTTGGCTGTTTTCTAGCTTGGGTGTTTCACTTCCACTAGAGTCCTTTACCAAATCTAGCCCGTTGTCTATGGTCTAAGGGTCTTAGAGCAGCTGCTCGGCTGACCTGCAGCTGGAAGAAAATGTGGATGATCCAAGGAGATGAATGGACTCAGCAGATCAGCAGCTGAGCCAAAAGCAAAGCTTGGATCCTAGATCCCACGCTTGTGCTCAAGTGTTTGAGCTACCACTTCCTCCTGAATTATGACCGTGGGATGAGGTAGGGGACAGGTAGGGGGAGTGTTGTGGGCAAGCAGAGAAGTCACCATCTGTGGTATTAATTGTTGCTTGCTTTTTAAGCTCCCTTTTGCCATCACATCTTGGGGGAACAACAGGCCAGGTAAAAGAGGAGTCGGAAAATGTAACTGAGGAGACAGGATGGGCTTGGTCAAGGTGAGAGCTGCTGTGAGCGCACCAGGAGGAGAACGATACCAAAAAAGCGTGGAGCGTTTTGGCGCTCTCACACTTCTCAGATTGTCACTGGGTCAACATCTTTCAGGCATGGTTTTGCCACCTGTCAGCGCTGCAGCCTGCAGGGGACTGCAGAGATGCTGTGAGCTAGCACTGAATGCGCTCACTTCAGTACTGAAATTCATCCTTTTTGGAGGGGGAGGCTATTGGACCAAGCTGGGCTCTGTGCTGGCAGCATCAGCTTGGGTATTCACCCTAAGGTACAAGCAGCAGGGATATGGCCTGACAGAGTCTGCTGAGCACAGATTCCTCTTCACAATCGACCTTTTGGGGGACTCAGAACACCTCTTTTCCCCTGCCTGTTCACAAAGCCTGGAAGTCCACATAGACAGCTCTGTTCTGGGGAGGCTTAATGTTCACATCAGTGTTACTCTACACTGGCATTTTCCCCATCGCTACATTAGCTTTGATTAACCTCCACTGCTGGTAGCAATAAAAGGAAAGTGAGAGTGGCGACTGGCTTTTTGCAATTTTACTGCAGAGCCACCAAACATAGTGTGGACAGAACAGGTCCAAGTGCTGCCGGGGTTATTCCTGCTTTCCAGCATTTTGCAGAGTTCACATTAGTTGTCCCAGATGCACAGCTGCAACCGGAGGGTCTCATCCTTGTCCGCAGGTATCCTTTTTCCATAGGGTTAGAGACCCTTGTATGTACCAGTGGGTTTTTGCCTATATCGCTGTAATAGAGACAAAAGGATACTGTGAACCTCCTCTGTGTTGCTGCCATGGGAAGAACTCTAACGATCAAGCCAAACTCTGCATTAACTGTGTCCACTTCAGTGGATTCAAAAAGCTCAGTCAGACTCCTGGCTATGACTAAATCATCTAATTATAGCCTTCCCGTGCTGTGCTTTTTGCATTCGTTCCTGATCCATCATTGCATTGATTTTTAGAATTGTGTTCTTTAGCACTCCGTGGTCTCAATTTTCACATCCTCCTCGTCTCCTGTGCTCTCAACTTCTCCGCGCTCGCTGCATGTTGACTACTCATCTTTCTAAGCGTTTTCCTTAAACCAGGCTTTTAATCACATTTCTCTTCCGAGACAGAGAGCAAGGTGAACCTTGATGATTTCTGCAACACTTTGACCTTTGTACAAGTGCAAGTTCGCATTAGACTTTCTGTGGCCCTATACTGTGGCTTTTGACCTGTACAAAATAGATGTACCGTTCTGGTTAAGTCACAAGTGATGTCAAAAATTGTAGAGTGGTAAAGCGCTAGACTATCTCAGTCAGCTTTCTACTGAAAATATCGGTGAAGGAAATCAGAAGCATTGTGTCTTTGCCATATTATTGTGAAAACCTGAAAACCCCTGGAGTTCACAGAGCAGTGATACCATGCCCCAGACAGCTCAAATTTAGATCAAAACAGGCTCCTGGGAAGAACTTATACACATGGGGAGATATTTCAAAGGTCCCTGAATAAGTCTGAGCTGGAACTTGAAGCCAGCTGAATTTAACAGTGTTGGCAGTCCTGCCATTTTGAGTTTTGTGACACTGGATGTTTCTCCAAAAGCCTCAACTTTTGGAGTCAGGATAAATATGCAAAGCTCTTGATTTTGATTTTCTCTCAATTTTACAGAGTTCATCTGTGAAGTATGAATTTGAAGAACTCAAAAAAGCACTCAACATATTATTAAATTTTATGACATAATTTTGGCTTCAAAATTTTGTTTTGTTTTTAAATCTTGTGGCATGATTGCATGAATTTCCTTGCATCCATTTTGCATAGCTTTAGCTCAGCTCCAAAGACAGATTAGCTCTCTTACTAAATATTCCCCAAAAGTATGACTGAGATTCCTTTTTAATGCTGTTCTCAGCTGAGCTTATGTATAATCCTTTTCAAAGTGTAAAATGCCAAGGGGTGTTTATATGCTACAGCTTATATGACAGTATATTGTTGTTCCTTCACACTTCACTGAACAGTCTACGAATACTAATCTATAAATCACTTACTTATCTTACAGGCACTCGAAAACTTTGTGCTGCTTGTGGCATTGTCTGTCCTTTTCTAGATATAGAAACCACTGTAGTTTAAAGAACAACAGACTGTAAAGATTTCACATTTGTTTTTCTGCAGTATTTAGGGGCCCTCACTGAAACAAGGGCCTGGACCTTGTAGCACTGCATGGGAATGTCCTGCTTTAGGGAAATTGTAAGTGCATGGGCAGAGGTGGGATCTTCCCCAGTGCAGGAGGGGCAATGAAGGGCAAAGGAAGATGGTGGTGGTTTTTCCCCCAGGATCATGTAGAGAGGCCTGGGCAGAGTTTGGAATTGAATCAATTCCTCCCAAATTTCAAAGGCTGCACTTCCACCATGCATTCAGCAGCCTCCTTCTAAGGGTTAGTAAACATCAACATGCTTACTTATATTTTTGAAAGCAAATGTCCTCTCCTGTGAACTCTCCCCACTATCCCAGTTGGAAGCTGCCCTTTCCTATGTAGAAGGGAGGTCCAATGCCATAAGGTTTATCTTGGTTTTAGGGGAGAACGGAGATTCCCATCAGTGGGACAGGCATTAAGTGGAAAAATGAGAGGAAGCAGGAGACTTTCCCTGGCTCTTTCTTGCCAGGGCATAAGACAAAATGTGCCCTATGGTGAAAATAGACTCCCTGCCTGCTCTAATAGACTGGCTGCAGAATGAAGAGGAGGTTGCTCCTCAGAAAGGGTGGTGGAGTGGTGTCTTTCATATCCTGCTTTGCTTCAGGACAAAACTGTGATGGGGCAACACTCCCATGATCAGTCTGTGCGATGCAAAGAGTTCGTTGTGCGAGAAAGAATGTGTAGGTAGGAATAAATTTTATTCTCTTTTTCCTGAAGAATTTGCCTTAAGAGGTGGGACGAGAGTACAGATTTTTCACCTGCTCCATGTAGTGGCCAGAAGGGTTTGCCATGGATTTAAAATCTCTTTGGGCAGTTTTGCTTGCCTCTCTCTTTTTTCGAAAATTGTTCTGCGTGTTTGTACAACTGCAAATAATTCCAGGGACTTCTGCACGTCTCGGTGCAACAAAACATACTGAGAGAATATAATGCAGCCAGGGCCCACCAAATATGCAACTCAAAGTCTATAATTGGATTTATTAGCAGACATTTTGCTTGGGAAGATATGAAAACCAAACCAGTGAACGGAGCAGTCGGAGCAGTAAACTTCAAATCTTAATCAGTACAAAAAAGTCAAAGCCATCAGAGGGCTGTAGCAGGGAATAGTAATAAGGTGGTATTTGCGGCTGAGCATGCTTGATAGCTCAGCCAGGGTGCCAGCACCCACTGCTCACGGAGGTTGGTGGGACACTTGTCCCTGAGGGGGACTTACTGGCAGCACTTCTGAGCTAAACACCTCGTTTTAGCAAAGCAAGGTGAGCAGACACTGCAAGATTCAGGAACAGAGTGCGGTCATTACAGTAGGAGAGCTCCTTGGGGAGGAAGGACTGACCCTGACAAGATGGTTTCTTCCTGGGGAAACCTGTTTCTCTTATCAAACCAGTCATTAGATGTCTGCTCTTCTCCCAAAATCAGTGTGCCCTGCTGATAGGGAGGGACGTTTGACAACACGCTGGTTTTAGGACCTCTCTCCTGCCTCAGAGCTGAAAGGCCAGTGGCTCTAACAGAGTTCACCGTTTAACTACACTTTCTTCTACTACCTGCCTCCATGGCGGTCTCTCTAAATCTATTTTAGCCACAGGGTTGGAAGACACAGCCAGTTAAGCACGTGATGGGATATGTACTCTTCAGAAATGAAGGAGCTGGGATTCTCCAAAGCAGCATTGGCTCTGGTGCATGGCGAGGAACCAGAGCGCTTCTGTTCTTCTAGAGGCAGTGCTGTATGGCCTCGCCTACCTGAAAAAAGAGCATCATCCAGAAAAGATTTTATTTATTTAAAGGTTTTAAAGTATGCTATAGAAACATAACAAAAATACCTGAAACAATCTATTCTGATAGGTTAACCCCTAAGAAAAAAACCTGATTTGATAAGATGTGGATGTTTTAGCCTTGGCTATCCAGATCTTACTCAGACATAAGGTGGGTTGTTTTTTGGTTTTTTTTTTTTCCTAGTCTGGGAACTGAATTTCACAAAGTTTTTGTTGCAAGAACAGAGGAGGCAGCATCTGGCCTCATGGGCTGAGGTGGAGGGGCTGAAGAGGGATAGGAGAAAATACCTGGATAATGACTCATGACATGGATTTGTTTGTTTGTTTACTTAAACACCAAATTTTACCAGCAAAGCGGAGTCGGTTGTGCAGGCCTTATTTCACCAAAACAAAACAAAAAGCCCTGAACTCCAGCACACCTGGAAGAGGAATTATGCAAAAAAGGCCCAAATCCTGCAGCTTGGTAGTAAGTAAACATCTGTCAATCAAAACACAACCAAGCATTTATTTCACTGCAAACAGCTGGACTAACTGCCCCAAGCACCAGCGGGTCAAAACCCCCACCCTGGTGGAAACCCTGATAGTTTTTAACGCGGTTTCCCACTGCCCGCGCCGGGGGAGATTAAAACAAAATAAGGCCGAAGAAGTGAGAGCTCCCCGGGGAGAGCCGGGCTC
>NW_008796181.1:2406647-2452158 GCF_000699145.1 Aptenodytes forsteri
CTCCCCGCGCCCCTCCGCGCAGAGGTCGGCGGGTGCCGCGCCGCGGGTTAACACGTTTAGGCTGCGGCTCGGGGAGGTGTTGAACCGGGTTTTTAGGAAGCGAGGATGCTGCGGCCTCGCAGCCCCAAGTGCTGGAACGATCCAAACTCGCGCTCCTGCTTCAAACGGGTTAAAATGATTCGAAGGTAAAAGATTTGTGCCGGTGTGTAATGTGGGATCAGGTATATCTGTATCTGCTGCTTTTGCTTCTTGCCACGGTGTGTTTGCATAGCCAGCATTAAAAAAAAACCTCTTGGGATGAAACACCTTATTGTGCACTCTATTAAATTCAACAGAAGTGTAATTGGGTGCTCGCACCTGATCCAGATCAAATTTGCATTAACCTTTTTTTGATAGTAATGAACATGGCCCTTGCATTTGCCTTTACAACACTGATACACTGCAGTATAAACTAGAGTCAGGTAGATGTATGTGCCCTCTTGTAGACAATTCTGTTGATGCTCCTTCTGCAACTCTTGGAAGTGTTTTTCAGTGTTTGTATTTCTGTTGTATGGTGGATCCCCCCCCCCCAAAGATTTCAAGTGCCTTTTTGAGGCTAGTGTTTTGTAAAGCGGCATGTTTCCATATTAGCTAATGGGATGCACCTTAAAGAAATGCAAAATTTGCCTTTCACCAGAAATGGTACTGTGTTAACTTCTTTTTTTATTTCACCTCTTAATACTGGCTTCGTGTTCCACCTTCTAGACTTGATGTCGTGTTGTTGTTTGAAATGCTGGTGCTGCTGCTCACCTGGTTGGGTGCTTCATGTCTAGTCAGTGCAGACCTGATTCTACAAACTCTTAGGCACGCAGATTTACCTCATACCTCTCCTTCTGTAAAGTGAATACAGTTATCCCTCCTTTTCTCATATGATCTTTTTAGGACTAAACCCACTAATCATAAGGCTATGTGAGTATTAAAGGATGTGACATGATGAGGGCTGTGGAAGTACACAAACAGATTAGCTAAGTCTGCTGAAATTATTTACTTAGCTCCATGACTAATCATATATTTGAAGTTAAACCCATGCATAAGCTCTTTGAATAATTCGAGGGCCTTAAATTGAAGGTCCTCAATGGATCTTGCCTGTAATTTCAATGTTTGGCCTCCTTTCTTTGCACTTTCTGGTTTTCTTTGAGTTTTGGCTTGAACAGCTAAGGTTATTGCATATCAGTAATAATTTATTGTATCAAGCTGCTGACCTAACACTTTAATGCAGAAGGAAGAGATGGGGCTCAGATGCATATATTCTTAGCATGTGATAATTGATACATTTGTATTTGTCTTGAAGGCATCTCCATCTTATTTTCAAATGCTGTAGGATGTGGATATTTTTTCCATTGGAAATAAATATATTTTTTCAAGTCAGAAGATTGACATGATTGATGGTTTCAGAGTTTTAATTAAAACAGAAAGCTCCATGCATGACTGATTCAGTTGCAAGGAAACCTTGCAGAGTTCAGAAATGAGAATGTATCAAACAGGGCTGAAAAAACAAATAACTGATCTGTAAGAGGTCCATGATGGAGTAGACGAGGCAGAATAGCAAAGTTTTTTGTGACAATGACTTCTAAAGCACAGAAATGCTTGTGAGATGTTTAATATCTGGGGTTTTTTTCTGAAAAACAAACAGACAAAACCTCAACCAAAAATAAAACAACAAAACCACAAACAGGACTTGTCTGACTTTCCTAATCTCCTAACTTTTGAACTCACTGGCCAATTTTAACCAAAATTGACAGAACAGGAGAAGAGTTGCAAATGTCAACTTTCTACAAGTGTCAGGGAAATCAATTGCTTAATAGGAAAGAAGGAATATTTAATACCCAAGTAGAGGAAGAAGCGGGGAGAAATGTGCCCATATCTCCTTTACTTGCCCTGTCCCAGCAACCCAGTCAGCACATACCTGTAGCTACATCGTGGGCTGTCCTTTGCCCATCACAGGCTGCGTGAAGATTGGGAGGGAATGGGAGAAAGGAAGGAGTATAGAAGGAACTTCCAGAAGAACTTGAAGTTTATGGTGGACAAGAGGCAGCCATGGGTGAGGGCTGGGCTATTTGCAAGAGGGAGTGGGTTGAGCAAATAATGCAGGGCAAAAATTCATTGCAAATCAAATACTGTTGTTTCCACTGCTCATGAAAAACTTGTTGTTGGGGTTTTTTCCCTCAAAAAAATAAGTTGTCATGTTGTGTCAACGCAAAGAGCTGCAAATGTCAGCTCACTGGGGCAAGGTCACTCTTCTTCCTGGCTTTGCTCTGAGCTTTCCTCTCGCTAGGCGATGGGCACTTAGACTTCTAATTTCCTTTGCAAGATTTACAGCTTTGCACAGTTGTGATGAGCAAGGGATGTAACATTTTTAAAGGACGGATACAATTAAAGCCCTTAAGTAGATAGCTTGATTGTAATTCCAAACTTTAGTAACTAACACGTATATTTTTTTGATATTTCCATGTAACGCTTTTTAGCTGTTTTTAACTAAGCTCTAGCTCTACGCCACTTGTGAGTTCTATTGAAAGGCTGTGATTTATTGGCTAGAGAGAACTATTTTTGAGAAATAGTTTGTGTACATACAGCTTCTAGTGCTCTTTTTCCCTGCCTGTGACTAACCCCATTGCCTTTCCTAAGACAATTTGTGGGAGGAAGGCGAGAGGATTCACCCCAACGCTGTAATGAAAAGCTTCATCATAGGAACATTTCTGATGTGTTGGGGTGGTGAGCCCTGCAGCCGCTGAGAGTCTGTACATAACCAACCACCTCTCTTGTGTGGGCTGGGAGCAGGCTTCGACTCCGATTAAGAAAGTGCACATTATTGGAAAGTTATTCAGATCCTGGCATAAGAATTTGGGGTTCAGTTCCCAGCTGTCACATTTCAACAGATTTCTTGAAGGAATTAATGAGGGCTAACTCCATATGGGGACTCAGGCTTTTCAACACTGCATGTTGCCGCTCTGGCTTTTGGCTTTTATTCAGCAGTCCAGAGCCCCATGCCAGCCAATGCAAGGCACAGAAATTGTGTCTTAAATTTGACTTCTTTTCTTAGATTAGTACCAAGGCAGATGCTGTGAGAAGGCACTTTGTTTCATGTTGGGACTCCCAATTTCACCTATCTTGAGAGGGAGGAAGATCTACAGAAAACATCGGGAGTCATTTCTTTCTTTAGAAACAACTCTATTTGGGGTCCTCCATCTGGGTACAGTGAGCAAGGAGGTAGCCCATGGAGCAGGATTTGTGGATCTGGTGTCCTTCTAAGTGTTGATGAGTATTCAGAGACCCACCAGCTCCCATCCTTTGGGGGACTGTCATATCCAGCAGGAGACAGGCTGCTCCACAGCAGGAGCCCTCCCGTCTCTCCTTTTGGAGAGGGGCCAGTGCAGAGCGCAGGGCTGTTCTTCAGAGTGGGAAAGATGGAAAGCCACAGTGTCTCCCGGGGAGAGGGGGATGCGCTGTCTCTTTATTTTATATGAAAACGCATTTAGCCAAACCATTGGCTGACATGCACAATCTGGAGGGCACGGTCTAAACCCCCAGCTATATACAGCAGCCTCAGCTGTACATTAGTGCATACTAGTTGGCACAACACTGCTGCTGATTCAGTCTCTTTCGACTTCTCTCTGACCATATTTTTGAATGACTATAGCTGTTGTAGCTGTTTTGTGTGGAGCTCAGTCTTGGACATGGTCAGTGTATATCTCTGGGTCAGGTCTCCTAACTCTGAGACCCGCTGAGCTGCGAGGTGTCGGTACAGCTCCTTTGGCATACACTCATATGCAGCTTATGGCCCCAGTAGCGCATCAATGATGAGTACCCAAATAGCTTATGTGTGTTTTGAGGGTAATGCAGTCATTTTACTACCTAAATTGCACTGATGTGTTATTAGACATTTAAACCTTTTTGTGGATCTAGGCTTTAACCTCTTCCTGATTCTGATCCCGGTGTGTGGGTAGGGGACAAGTGTTTTCCTGTCCCAACAGGAGTGATGAGAGTCAGTCGTGCTGTATGAGTGAAAATGAAACAAAGCTGAGTTAAACCTGAGCAAATGGTGCATGTTTCCATCATGGATTTCCTTGATGTGGCTTGCAGGACACATTTTGGGCTGTAGCAGATACTAAGCAACCACCCTTCCTCTCTCAGCTTTAAGTATGTAAGCATTAAGAAAAGCTTGTTGAATCAAAGTCTTGAGGTTAGGACTTCTGCCTGAATAACTGTAACCTGATTTTTAATCAGCAATAATGAATGCTCAAGGATAACAGCAAATCATTTGGACAGATTTTTTTTTTTCTTTTAAAGGAGAGACAATTGTACTAATTAACAATATCGGTATGTAAGAAAGTGGGTGTGAAAACAACTCAGTGAAGTAATTTAAAGTCTTTGTTAAAGTAAAGTACACTCAATTAAGCTGAACTGGAAATACAGTTTTGATTGTACCCTTGGTTGCTCTCCCATTGTTTTGAAAAGAACAAAATTAACCTGTAAGAAAAGCAAATTGTTGATGTGGTGTGTTCCTACAGAACTGAATCTTTGCAGGGAGTTGCCCTGATCTAAAGGGGCAGTGCAGTGTTCGTACAGCGGTGGTCAACAGGTCAATAATGTCTTTTTAACAGGATATGAGAGAGTTTGCTTTTTATAGTGGTTTATTCTTTAAATGATTAATAGGAGATTATTGCGTCTACTCTGGGTGAATCTAATTTTCTTTCTCTTTTACATTTTTACATTCCCCTCATGTGAATTCCACTTATTTCAGTTGAATTACTACTTATTTATGTTGGTTGGCTTGCAGAGAGATTCAATACCTCTAAAGTTATGGAAGCAATAGAGCCACAGCATTTCTAGCACTCTTGGATGCAGAAAATGAAGATAAGGAAGCTATGGTAGCTCCTCTGTATTATTGCTGAAGCGGAAACGAGTTCAGTTTTACTTGCACATTGCATTTTACTGTGTGGTAAGTTACCATGTGTGGGCACAGCTAAGCAGTATATTTTTGAGTTGTCCAATTTTAATACTCTAGTGGGAATGCAAGGTTGACTTCCACACCTAATAAGTATTAATGTAGGACTTGATGTAGCTGCCAGGGCTTTAAACATGATCAGTCAGCTATCTTCAAAATCCAGCCTCACTCAGAGGGCAGTCCCTTAGAAATGACACTTCCATCTCAAAACATTAGCCTTTCAGAGCAGTCTAATACAGCATTGCATGAGAGCCCCAGCCAAGATCAAGGCCCAGTTCTGTTGGATGCTGCAACCCCGTATAGACAGAAATGGCTTTGCCTTCGGAGTGTTTACGGTTTAAGTTGACAATAAGAAGCAAAAAGCTGGGAGAAGGGGAGAATTACTCTGGTTTTACAGGCAGTGAAGTAAGGTGCTGAGTGTAAACTACTAAACCTACCAAGCTTAACAGAATGGTAATGATCTCAAATTCTGTGAAAATTGCAGGCTAGGTAGGGAGGATAGACTGAAGTCGAGCTTGTCTGCCATGGAAAATGAAGACAATACTAGCCATTGCCCATTTAAGAACCAGCTGGCTCATCAGCATGTGCTCCTGACATCCCACCAGCTTATCCCTCTCTATGAAGCATGCTATCCCTTGCCCAGTGTCGGTGTCAGCAGGAAAAAGCTGTGGGCAAAGAAGGGGGAGAAAACTGTAGACTTGGGTCCTCTGTCCATTGGGAAGCCAGGTGTTAGTTCAGCTCCTTACGCCACGAGGTTTCGTTTTGCACATGGGGTGGAACTGTGCAGTGTTGATTTAACTCTTTCCCCTATGCCGGTTTGTATAGCTCCTCTATCTTCTCTGTGCTTTGTGGGGGATCTTTCACAAAGCTGCAGAGGCAAAACCTGTCAAAACTAGGAATGGTGAACTCTAAATCAGGAAAAAATGCCAGGGAACTTAAGGGGAAGTGTTTGAAACTGATTTTTATCACATTCTCTGTCTTTCTTGTAAACTGTAAGTTTTCAGTTGACGTTATCTGGTACAGGTGCTGAATTAGTGAGAGAAGTTTTGCTTCTGTTGATGTAAATGGAAAGAAGATTTTAGAAATTTCTAAGACTTTAAGCAACCCAGCCTTAAGGATTTTAAGAGTGACAGCTGTGGGAAGTTCTTGACCAGATCTTATATTATTTCAGACAGTGAAATCTGCTTTTTCTATAATTCTACCTGTAAACATGATGTTTTTTGTCAGTTAATGCCAACCATGTTCCCTTGAGTGCTTCCTGGGACTGTCCGAGTGTCCGCTGTCCTGTAAAGTTCCCATTAACAGGAAATTTTGCAAGGAGGATGGTGGCAGGTTCAAGACTAGAAATTTCAGTGGAAGGCTCAAACACCCCTTTGAAGGATGGGAAGACAAAGGGAGATGGCCAGGCTGACTTCATAAATGCTCTGACTGATCAAAATCCTCCTGGCAGGGGTCATGCTTTCCCCAGCTGGAGGGGATCCAACGGCCAGATGCAACCTGGGGAAGAGCAGGCTGCTCTAGTCCCGGTCTTGATGGAGGTGCTCCTCTAGGCTATTTTGGGTGATGGGGAGCAAAAGGAGCCATGGCTTTTGCACCGTTGTGCCGGTATGCACCAGCAAGGGTGTACTTTGCCTAGAACAGCTGTTATTTTTAAGGTTTTAGGGGGTGCATGAGAAAGGGGCTGGAGAAGGACCGTTCTCCCCCCCGGTAAATATTTGGAAGGAGCATTATGGTAGGGCTGTGTGGAGCTCGAGGGGTTTGCAGCGGTGCATGGGATTTTGCTCTCCGTATCTCTGCAGTGTCCTCTGGCACGGGGAGCCCCGAGCCCTGAATCTGAAAGAGCTCTGGGGATCGGCGATGCCAGAGCTGCCCTGCTCCCTGTTTATTTGTGGGTGCTGCTCTCCGCTGCTGTTTTTCATCTTTAATGAGAGCTGAACACACCATAAAATTTTATTGGGTGTTTATGCTAACAAAATTAACTAACAGTTGGTGCTTTAAAAATGCAGCCGGAGCTCTGAGCACTATAACTGGAGTCTGCAATGGCTTTTTAACTGGTGTAGGACAGAGCAAATATGTGAGCACCAATGTCATTTAACAGTAAACCATTTTATATTAACTTTTTATTGACCAGAACTGATTAATTGAAATTTAAAAAAAAAAATCTTAGCATGGTATGTGCTTAAACAAAATCATATTTTCAGGCATTAGATAGCTAGAAGCTCTGTCAAGTTTGTGGGGTTAATTTATAATACCAAGACCAATGGGCTGATAATAAAATTAAATTAGCTTAGCCGTTTCAATACTTTAACGCTTAAGTCAAATAATAGGAAGAAGATTTATTTTAGCATTTCGATTATTGTGTTTCCCAATAAAATAGATATAATATCATGCTGTGAATGCTGTATGGATCACTTGAGGCCATCACTTCAATGGGAGTACAAAGGACCTCTAGGCTATAGAAAAAAAGAAAAGGGATTAACTTCAGAGTCAATTTCTTGTTCACTAGAACGTATTTGGCTTATTTCTGTATTAGTGCTGTTAAGTAAACATAGGAAAGTCATTTGCTTTCATTCATTTATTTATTTAGCGCTTTTATTTATTTTCATGCAGTTTTCCCAAGCCTAATCTGGAGAGAGTTTGATGTTTATGATCTTTATGTTATGCTGGGGGTTTTTATGCTGGTTTTAAAACAAAATAACCAGATTGACATGCTGGGATTTTTTTTTTTTTTTTTTGTGAATGAAATAGTTTGATTATCAGTTGGCACTGATTTACCACATATTTACCTAGGTAGGGCTGATTTGCATTTCATGGCGTTGCCAGAAATAAAGTTTGGCTAAAAGACTTGTGCTAGCATTGCAGGGGAATGTCCCGATTCCGTGAATGAAAAAGTTTGATTATCAGTTGGCACTGATTTACCACATATTTACCTAGGTAGGGCTGATTTGCATTTCATGGCGTTGCCAGAAATAAAGTTTGGCTAAAAGACTTGTGCTAGCATTGCAGGGGAATGTCCCGATTCCTGGATTAAGCCCTGAGTTACACTGGGATACTGGCCAAGTGGTTTAGGCTTTACGTTTTCACATTGTCACGTTATCATAGATCCCAGCCGATTTTCAAGGCCAGACAATCAAGAAAGTGTTCTCCAACCTGCATTTAACCTCCCAGTGTAACCATGGTCTTGGGGATCTAATGTGAACTCACAGCAGTCAGCGGTAGTTGCACCTCACTGAGACTGGGCCAAATATTCTGCCCATGCTTTAGTTTTTTCTGTTGGTAAAAATAAGGATGAGCACTTCCTTTGCATGGTCTGTGAGCTCTTTGGTGGAGGATAATAACTTGGTAACCCACTAAGTGGGGTTCCCATCCTTACTGTTGGCCTTATGTTATTGTGCTTAAAATCTGAGAATTCAGCAAACTTTAGTGTCGTTAAGAACATATTCTCCTTTGGAATGAAGAAGAAAAGATACAGGAGGGACAGAGATGGGAGGCTGAAGAGTCCCTATACTGTGACATGTAAACCTTGCTCCAGAAGATGACCTTGGAGGGGAGCGTACCCAAAGGGGTGAGTTGTGTTGCAAGCACAGAGCACGTGGAGGAGAAGAGGGGAGCACATTAATGTTTCAGCTCACTTGAAAGGAAGGTTTCAAAATTATAAAACCTTGGGTAATTTAAAAAGAGAGCATGTACAGCACTCCTAGTGTCGTGCCTTCAAGTAGGCAGAATGAAATACGCTGCAGCAAAGCCAAGGCTTGTCCTCAGTGAGAGCTGCAGAGGGAAGGTTGGGGGCTGACAAAGGTGGCCGGCGTTGGGCTCCTCTCAGCTCTGCCGGCAGGTTGAAAAGGGGCAGGACATCAACATTTTGAGGTCAGCTAACTTGCTTATTTGCAGATGGCATCTAAAATTGGAATGCTAGGAAGAGGCTGAAATAATGGCAGACAGATGTGTGCTGCTGGTAATTTACTGCTACTCAGGGCAGCAGATGCTGATTTGGTTTTTTTTTAAACGTATTAGTTTATGCTTCTAGGCTTTTGACTTTTCTTGGACTTCCCCTTAGCACCCCAACATCCTAGTATTTGCAGATTTTTAGTGCAGTTTTTTATTCAAGTCAGATTTTCCTGGATAATGACCTCACAGGCAGCCTTTGCCACTGCTTTAACTCCATTCTCCTAAGTGGAGGATCAGATAATTTTTCGTATGTAACAAGTCCAGGAAAGGTCCAGCAGCAGGGACTCACTTCAACGTTATTTCTATTGCGGCACTCCGTAGGAATGCTAGTTGCATATTGGGATTCAGTTGAACAAGAGGCTTTCCAGCCTGAGAGCATAATACTGCTTCCTACATGAAAGAACTTATATTTTAAATCTGTTCATTGGTTTATGGTCATCCCTCAAACTAAGGATTTTATTCTTCACTTTATATTCTCACTGCTTAGCATTGATTCCTGTGTGTGATCCCATTGATTGTCATGGGGCTTCTCTTATGCTGCTTGACATGAATCAGGATTATATCGGAGGCCCAGTGAAAACACACAGTATAATACATTTTCCCTGACACGCTGCGTTGCCTCGCTGCCAGTCCTCTTGTCTGACCACCCGTTGCACAATTAATCTGCCAGCAGAGAGGCCACCAAAGTTTTTCAGTCACTTACTCCAAGTTTAGCCACTCATTGTTATAGATCTCTTCTCCAGCGGGTCAGGACTATCCTTGAATTTCCCAGGTCCTTCTCTCTGCATGCTCTGTACCTCCCTATCTTCTGATTCGTTCCAACTTTAGTCACTTGAGTTATCTCGATATTGCTAAAATTCCCTAAGGCTGCAGCTGTGTTATAGAGCATATCTGCACGTTGCCCGTGTCTTTCCTTCATTTAGGGATCATTCTTGCTCCCTTCCTATACCTGCTCTGCTCCTACTGTATTTTTTTTAGGGCAGGGGAAGGCACTGAATATTCCACTTTACAAAGAAGTTAATTTACTTCTAGTGAATAAAACCAGCTGGTTTTCCCTTACTTTAAGTAGTAAGGGAAATTTACTTGTGCTTTTTGTTAATCTGTGTTACTTGTTGCCCATAAAGGGCATTTATAGCATAAAAAATAAACTGCCTTGCTGGTTTATCCAACTCAGGGACACCAAAGGACTGATTCAGATTGAAACACAGGTATCTTCACGTGGGCCGCTGAAAAGGTAGCGATGGCTTTTGGTCACTGCAGCTTGTGGTTTTACGAAGGTATTTCAGGCTGCCGCTCAGAAACTGCACCTAGAATTTCTAGCCGTGTATGATCATAATGGAGGCGATGAAGGTATTAGCCAAGGATAGAAAGAAACTGTTTATGGACCCCCAAACTCTTAATTCATGGCAGTAATTCAAGTGTTTGGGTTTTTTTCTCTTTTTTCCCCCTTTTCTTTTCTTTGCAGACCAGTAGAAAACTTCAGTGCTTTTTTTATGACTTTAATGGAAAGTAATCAATGCTCTGCACCGTCACAGTATTATGATAAAAATACCTCAGTTAAAACTTTGACAACAGAATATTGTAAGTGACCTCCAGTGGTTAGCATTCCTCAGGTACTTTCCTGATGTAGCTTCATTATATTTTACAGTGTATATTTTGCACCAGAGAAATTCTGATTGGCAGCCGATATGGACTAGCTGAAAGAGAGGGAGATTATTCTGGTTTTGTTTTAAGCGCAGGAGAGACATCCATGTCTAACTTCCAGTAATGTCAGCAGAAGCAACATACCTAAATTTCTTATGTGGTGATGGAAGAATTGCCTCTAAAGCTTTTTCAGTGTAAAGCATTAAGTTTATTGAAGAACTATGGTTCCTGGTGCTTTAAATTTTAGTGATTGTACAAAAATGGGGCCTCCAGCACATTAAATTATAGAGACATTACAACAAATGACTTGTTCTTTCTTGAAAGCTCCTCTCTCACTTCCTTGTAAGCATTTGATAGCTTTGGATTTTGATACGGAGATCATACAGAAGAAAAAAAATAATCAATATTTTATTCAATAGAAGCTGTCACATATACTCTCATGCTTTGGAAATAGAAATTGAAGAGAGTTAGGAGAAAGCTAGCAAATGACAATGCGGTCCTACCGCTCTTATTCCCAGATTTAGCAACTTAATTAAGACTGTAATGCCATTCATATGAACGGTGACTGTATCCAACTGAGAAATAGCTGTTCTTTGCAGAGGCTGAAGCACACAGATGCACCCAAATACTAAAATAAGATGATAAAATGTAGGTGTTGTCAAAGCAAAAGTATATATTTACATTGTGTTGTAGAAGAGGTATCTACTGTCCCATGAGTTGTTTGAAAGCCAGTACGCATGATCTCAGCAGCAGCAGCACAGAGTCCAAGTGATAGCGTTTGCCAAAAAAGGGATTGTTTTGATGAGTGGGACTGGTATACTGGAGCATCACTGAAAAGGCACCTTCTTTCTGACAAGTCTTCACGTTTTTTTTGAAACAGGTGAATAAGGGTTGCAAAAATGCTGATATCGGTGCACAGCAGATTTATGAATCTCTATGTGGAGCGGAAGGCAGATGTAGATAAAGCAGGCAAGGTTAAATCATGCGTTGCCTGCAATTGTGAGCGTGATATCAACGTCGGTGTCTTTGACTGCAAGGTCCTTTGGGAGCCCTGTAGGGCACGGTACAAACATTAGCTGGTCAGCTACTACTCAGGCCGTGCCTTATTTCGTAAATGTTGCTCTAAATAAATTTAATCAATAATGAGACCTTGTATTGAAAAATACACTGCTTTCTGTTGATGCCATATATTTTTTGGCACAGCAGATTCTCCTCCCCTTACTGCTCTAAGAACTAAAGATGGGGTATTTACTTCGGTGTTCAAAATAAGGGCCAAGGTTCATTCTCCACTCCCTTAACATGGGTTTAATGCCAGCATGGTGACATTTCCCTTAGTCCTGTTGTCATAGCCTCGCTGGCCTTAATCCAGCACGTGGCTGATGGTGAAGAAAAATCAGGCTGTGTCAGTACTGCTAACAGCTTTTGTTATATTAGCAGTCTTAGCATCCTACCCTGGTTCTTTTGTATTTAGGAAATCAATTCGAAATTATTTAGACCTTTGAGATGAGCAAATGTTTGGAAGGTTGTTTTTTGGGAAATATAGCTGATTTTTTGCAAAAATCAGTGGGGAAAACATCAACTCCTAGAGTAAAACGTGGACACATTAGAAAGTTATTTTCAAAACTCTGCCAGAATTTAGTAAACTGTGTTTTAGAGGCATTATCCTCAGAAGGGATGAGATTAGGAGGGAAGGAAGAGGCAGTTATCAGCTAGGATATTTCTGTGGACTTCATAGCTGTAGTGTTCCAGCTCCTCAAAACCTCTAATGAGATTTTCTTCAGATAACTTTTGATTGCTGTTAGATTGGATTGGATTACATTAGATTAGTGTTACTCCAGTTTTACAGACAGTGGAAGTGAGAAACAAGGACAGCAGGGACCGGATTTTGAAAGGTATTTAGTCATTTATGGATTAAAACATGATGTTTGGTGGTCTCTACAAGGGTCTGCCATTACATGGGAGGTGGGAGTTCTTTCTGGGGTTTTTGTTTGTTTGTTTCTTTTTTGAGCATCCCAGGGGTGCTTTCCTGAAACTTAGGCCGTGTAATTTTGAAGCCCACCTAACTCGCCTGGGTTCCTCTGGGCAGTCTGTGGAAGAGCAAAAGAAAGGAGTCCAGGCTTCACTGTTGTCTATCAATAAACCACTTGATTATTTTTCTTCTGGCTGGCAGAAGGAAGGTGTTTGTACTCAGGTGGTCTAGTGGCATCCCTGGGGACCACTGGCCGTTGCTGGTGGCCTATATATCTCTGGAAATGTAGGTTCCTGTCTTGTATTGATTTCAGTAGGCTTACACATCTAAACACTTCAAATGCTCTAGCCCTTTAAAACTGCTCCTGGGTGATTTTGACTTAGGAGTATCCACTGCCATCAGGAATAAGTGTTTCATGTGCAGTCCCTTGCTTCCATCTTCTAACCATCAAAAATACAATCCATTTTATGCAAATGAAACACTTAGGCCATGGTTTCAGGTAAATTTAAATTTGGCCTTTGAATTATTTTTAAATTAACTCAGATAAATGGATAGCATTTGTAAATATTAATTTTGTGTAGTCAGAATTGGGCACCATATATGATAATGGGAGGATGCTCCACAGTGGCATTGAGGTGAAATTTTGCAAGCTAAGTCCAAAAGTGCCATCAGCTTCACTGCCACTAACTCTGGAAATAACTAAGGTGCATCACCGGTGAGTTACATGACTTCAGTAGTCCTCAGAGCTTTATAAGCACCCGTTTTGATAGGACTGAGTTACTCAAGGCCTCCTACGTGTCCAAGGGCAGTGGGGATCTTGGGGAAAAAAAAAAAGGGTTTCGAAATGTCAACCTAAATCACTGAGGCATTGAACTGGGGAGGAAGTCAAAGGCATGCCTAAAACACAGATGAGATTTGGTTTCTCCCGTTAACACCTTTCCAGCCGTGCTTTAAAAGAAAGGCATCAGCTTTCCCTGGCTCTCTGGGGAAAAAAAAGTTGATGTGTCCAGGGGAAGACCGGGCAGTGTGAATCCAGAGCGGGTGGGGGTCTCCTCTCAGCCCCAAGGGAGAGAAGGGTGCAGAATTCAAGATGTCCCGGTTTTTAGCTTTTCCCGGTGGGCTGGTGCTGAGGAGGTTCAGGAGGTTTCAGGCTAGTTTTCAGGAAGTCCCTGTGCAGTAAAATGACAAGATCCTATTTTGAGGTGCTTAATTCTCTGCAAGGCAGTACATACAATCTAGGGTTTTGGACTTTACCAATGTTTTGCTCCGTTACTAAGTTTTCTATGGAGTCTTCACACTAAAAATTATAAACAGTCTTCCTGTGCTTACTACATATTGTAGAATATTGTATATATCACACGGGTAGGGAACACCGATGCCCAGAACTCCTATGGGATGAATTCAGAATACTCCTAATTGTTTATTATTTGTAAGGTCACAATCCTGCAAAGGGGTTTTTCTGGGATTTCCTGTTTCATCTGGTCAGGTCTGATGACTTTCTGCATGCCGTGCCCATGACACGTGAAAAGACGTAGTTTCTTCACTTGGCTTCTGCTGAGCAAAACTCCTCCATGACATTTAATTAGCTCCAGTTTGCAAAGCTCTGAACAAAAGTCACAGAGAATCTCCCTCCTTCTCTTTTTCCCCATGTTTGCTGCATGCAGAGAACAGAGGACTGTATAGTGACCTGCATGTTTTAAGCTATGGTTTTTTCCTGAATGCTACTTGGCACCTTTTCACAGAGGACCTCCCTTCCCCGGCACTGTTTATGGGTGGGGAAACAGAGATGTTTGTCTTGAGTGAAGCTCTGAGGTCTCATCGTTCAAGCCCAGATTTTTGTTCATTTGGACTCATACATGCCCTGCTAATCACTAGAGTGCTCTGCTGCTCCTTAAAATATTTTGATCATGAGATTTTGGCATTTTTTTCTCTTTGTAACATCCTGTTTTCCCATTTCCTTCCTTATATGAAGGAAAAAGGGCAGTGAAAGTTTTTGGAATACATGTATTCTATAATTTTCTGTAAGCTGACTTGTATCCTCCTGCCTCGCTGTGGCTTGAAATGAATTTTAGATTTTTAGAACAGTGGTATACATCATTAAAGAGTCTTGCTGTCTAACCAGGCACAGTGCTTCTGCAAAGCTGCCTCTTCCTTCAAATAAAGGTCAGAAAGATAGCAGACTGAGAAAACCGCGCTGTTTAGGAACAAATAGCATGTTTTATTGAACCAGAACAAGCGGGCTGCAGTGATGTACTATTGGTGTGCATCGTTGTCACTTGTGCATTGGTTGCACTCATGGATTGGTAGCTGGCAATAGTTGGCTGCTAGTTTAAGATCATAGCAGTGCCCTGTGCTTGAGGACAAAGTTTCAGAAGAAGATGTGAGTGTTATGAGCAGTTGCAGCATATTTTGACCTTGATCTTTGGGTATAGCCAAATACCACACGGGAAATTCAGGAAAGCACAGGGAACAGAGATGGTCTAAGGCTGCTCAAGCTGGCACTAGCTTCTGGCATCCCAAGAAACTACTGCAGCAGCTGAAGATCAGCAGTGATGGACCAGTTGAGTCTCAACACTGTCGTGATGCTGCAATGTTTGAGTTAGGCTGGGATACGGGGTACCTACTCTGGGATGCCATTCCCAGCAGAAAGCCACCCTTTCTCCTCCCCTCTGGGGTGACCTTTGTGTGAAACCCTGAGGCCAAAGAGGAGTTGCAGCACTGTATTTTTGCAGCCAGTGTGGCTCTTCTCAGCGGACCCCTTCCAACTCTCTGGGTGGCTGCCAAACATTGCAACCCCCTCCTGCCACAGTCTATGATGCAATGCACGTCCATGCTTTTCCAGCTTAGCAAGCTCCCTGTGCTCTTTGCCCTTCACAGCACCCCAGTGATGGAAATCCTGATCTCCAGGGGGTTAAGTCAAGAAGTCTTCATGCGCCAGTGGCAAGTAGAGGCTGTTGCATGACATGCAATATGTAGCACTCCATCCACCTCCTGTGCTCCTTTTAAGGCTCCTTCTCTCCACCTGCTCTGAGCAGAAGGTCTCAAGCCTGGCTGAGAATCAGGACTATTCTGTCTAGTTTGGTTTTATCTTTTGGCAGCAGCGAATTAACTATTTTCTAATAAAACCCAGATATAATAGTAAGTTGCATACTGAATTCTGTGCCTTTCTGTTCTTCAACTTCTTTAATTTTTGTTGTGTTATGGAGAAGCTGCATGATTTTATTCCCTAGGGAAAATAAACGTTGTTGGTCCTGACTATTCCATTTTTGCCTGTCCCTTGATCTGTAGGCTGTGCTGTAGTTTCAGTTCAGTTTGTGCTGATAAGGTTAGCACTTGTGGTGGGTTTACATATTTTCAAGATGAGAAACGATGTCAAGCTATCCTTTTTTTATTCTCTTCAGCTTTTCAACTCAGGTCTTGGCCTCTCTTTGGTAGGTTGAACGGCTAATATTTGCACCCATTGACTGCTGTCTTGGCATCTACAGGTTTGGGTTCCCAACCTAAGATTCCCCTTGTGAGGGGACTGATTCCAGAAAGGCTTTAGCCTCCCACAGGAGAAGAATGAGGTCATTTATTCATTAAAGTTAGGTAGCTGCATATCACTTTTTAAAAATCCTAACCAAAGTATATATACATTTTTTTTTTTCACTGTGGAATTCATCTATTTAGATATTTAAAAAAAAAAAGCTCCCTTTCATAAGAGGAAAGCATTTACCATGACATCCATTTCATCCTACCCCTTTCCATCTGAAAAGGCTTAAGTTGCGACCTGTTTGGTTTTCACTTACTTCTGAAATTCTTTTTTAAAGTTCTTTTCACGGTGCACTGCAGAAGGAAAAAAAAGAAGACACGGAGAGATTTTTTATGCTAAGGAGGCTACTTCAGACAGAGGCAATTAACTGGCGTTGTACAGCTCATACAAGAAAATCAGGAGATGTGAACTGAAGATCAGTCTTTGAAAATGTGGTTAACAAGCAGAGCTTGAAAGAATCCTGCTGCAGCAGACCGGGCTGAGGGCACAGTGATTTGATCCTGGGTCCTAAGTGCTTTCCTTACTGCAAACCGAGATGAGGACTTTCGTTCCCGCATCCTCAGATTGACAAGTATGGGGTTATTTTGCTCCGTGCTGGATGGAGGCAGCCCAGAAGTCTCTTACATAAAGGTAGTCTATGATTTTTTTTTTTAACATACCAGTACCTACTGAATTATTTTGGGGGCATTTATCAAAAAAAGAACGCAAATGCTTCTCATCATAATGAAACAAGTTCTCTAAGCTATGTTGAAGGTCCCTGGCTGTTTTTACTCATTACAGCTGTGCAAAGCTGATGAGAAATGCTGCCAAACAGAAATCCTCTGCTGCCTGGGAGCGGCCTGTTTGAGAGGGGTGAGTGACTTCCCGCAGGTGCATGGCTACTGAAATCAGCCCTACGCTCCTGCTGACCACGAGCTTAGGATGTAATTCAGCTCACTGGCTGGTAACTCAAACATAAAGAATAGTACCCATCTGTATCATCTTTATTTGTTTCTGCAAGAATCACGTGTGGCCAAATTCTTTGCTGGTGTTGGCGCTGCTGGGGTCAGTGGAAATGTGCTTGTTCACACCAGCAGAAATTTTGGCACAGCTTCGTCGTAAACAGTCAGACACCCCCAAAGAGGGCTCATGTGTGTGCTGAGAGCTGCAACTGCTCGGCACCAAGAGGGAGAATGTCCATGGGGGTGGAGGACTGGTTGGATCTACCCCAAAGTCCAGTCATCCAACAAATGAAATGGTAAGACGGAGAAAAACAGCTAATGTCTGTGCAGATTAAAATACTGGGAAAGGGTCCTACTCCAGGAGTACCAAAGGTGTACAGATCGACTTCACCGTGACTCAGGGGTGCAAATCATCTTTGAGCACCTGGGCAGCAGTCCAGCAAAAGCCAGATTTGTGCTCTACACAACAGATTTTTCTTGGTTCATCCTGAAACATTGCATTTTTGGGGCATATTTTATGCATATGAAACATTGCTAGAAAAGCCAAGATGGAAAATTCACACATACCTTCTCAGACAGGAGTTGGGAGGTCTCTGTCTACATGTGATTTTTCTAACATCTTTTCTTCCAGACTTAGAAACCCAAGTGTAAACCCAAAAGCTTGGGGTCGTCATGCAAATTTGTGACATACCTTGCAGACTGGCGGGTTTAGAGAGCAAGAGGTGATTGACTTTTTCATCAGTGCAGTTTTTCACCGTGACAGGAATTATGTATGTCCTTTGTTTAATACATAAAGTAATTCAGCCTGCTACTGTATGTTAAAAATTAGGGATTAGCTCAGACTGTAAAATTCATCTTTGCATTCTTAGGTTTTCCTATCTGATGTTTTTTGGGGGCTAGTGATACCCATGGAGCAGGCAGGGTTCAAGCACTGCCTGGTTCAAGTACTGATGGGCAATTGGAGGACATCGTCCTCCTCAGCATGCCTCAGAGAAGTTTTGGGCGCCTGTGTTATTTGTCCTGGTTTATATCCTCTCTTGAAAATAAATATCTGGTGTTCCAAATACTCTCTTATCTTCTCATTTTCCTAATTAGTGTGGTTTTGCAGGTTAATTACAGAGATTTGTGGTGGTTAATTATGTGGGTTACTTGCTCAGGAGTTGTTGACCTGGAGACATTACTTCATCGGTAGCATCTGAGCTTTTTTTCTTTCTTTTTTTTTTTTTTTTTTTTTTAACAGCTCCCTCTTAACTTTTAATCTACTCTGTATTAAGTGTGGATTGCTGACAGGTTCAGGTCTGGTGATCTCAAGGGCTACTTCTATTAACCAAACCTGTCCTCTTTGTTTCTAGAGATGGAGTTTGTGCTTTGAGAACTAAAGGCTGCGGGTTCAGTGCTGCCTTTTATAGGAGCTTCTCTAGTTTCTAGTCTGTTTTATTCAGGGCTTTAGGTAGATGTCACTCATACTAAAAAAATTTCAGTACCCGTTTGAAAGCTGCAGAATAAAGTCAGGCATTGTAGCATTTGAACCTGTAATACAGGCTGTCTATGTGTTAATGCAGCTAATGGAAGAAGAGAGACTCTGCATCTCTTAGTAATAATGCAGTGTATTTGCCTGTGGTTGTGTTGAATAAGCTGGCACAGTTTTGCTTGAAATATTTGAAGGCAGAGCTCTGTTGACCAGTCCTGAAGTTTTTCTGTGGCACTGTTCTTGCTCTAAGCACACCGACGTGCATGGAAGCAACCCATGCCCCTGCCATGCACATACATCTAACGCAGTAGTAACATAGAGATTTTGTTTTGCCCTCATAATATTTAGAGAGACCCACTTCAAATCTCATACCAGCAGACTGCAGAAGTGATTAATGGTGTAATTGGACACGGCCCTTTTTTCTGCTCATTCAAGTTTTTTACACAAGGAGCCAGAATACGTAAAAATCTATAAAGGTTTCAGTTCTGCACTTTTTTTTGTGCATGAGTCAATTGCTGAGACTGGAACTGATTAAAAATCAGAATTTATCTTTCCTCCCAAATTTTGTCAAAACTGGTATGATTGCGTAAACAGAGCTGGTTTTCTCAATCTGGCTTTTCCTGATGGAAATCTGTTCCAGTGGAAATCTTCTGCCAGATCTTGTTGAAGAACATATGGATCCTAAAGCTGCTGTGACTGAGGAATGAGGCAGTTGTCTGCTTGTGCATTTAAAAAAAAAAAAGAAAAATAAAAAAAATCCACAGCAACAACAAGAGGAACTGCTGTTTTGGGACTTAACATCTCTCCATCCATCTCCAGTTTCAGCTCTCGGACTGAGCAGAATTCCTGAGCACTGATCTTCATTTCTGGGAAAACAGTTTTAGCATGTTTGTAGCCACGCGCATCTCTCTGGAGCAAAGAAAGCATTACACAAAACTAAATTCAAGAAAAAAATAAAATTAAATAAAATAAAGCCATTTATTGCCTGTGATGGAAAGCTGTAGGTGTGTGACAGAGGCATATTCAAACTCAAGATGCAAAGCCTGCTATCAGGGAGCTGAATGTGCTGTCACATAAACAAAAAACACTGTAGAAGGCAGCACATTCATAGCAACATTTGGAGAGATAACATATTCCAGGTAAAAGACAAGCATCCTAATATATATCCTTCAATCGCATGCGCCAAATTAAATCACGGAAGTGTGCTTTCTTATAGTGAATATATGTACCTTCTAACAGCAGTGCTGAATTTGGCTCATTGGGTCAATTCTGTTCTCTTTATTTGTTCATGTGAATAGTATTTCTAACACAGTTAATAAAGCAGGTTAGAGTTTGTGGGGTTTTGCCAGCTTCTGTAGTGTTTCTCCCAGCGTAAGTGGTCACCAGCTAAAAATCCTCCAGGGAGGGTCAAGTTTTGGCAGGAAGAAATCGCAGTTCCCACAGGGACGTGGCTGGGGCCTCGAGATAAATGGAAATGTCACTGGTTTGCTGCAGTAAAGAAGCAAAGATGCTTCTTTCCCAACACTGATATCCCAGATGTGCTTCCCACATTATTTGAAATTCATGGAAATTAGATATTTATAGCACCGTGCTCATTAATTTGAATAGAAATGGAGTCCCAAATAGTAAGCGAATGTTTTCAACTTTCATGTGCTTAGTTGCATCAGCCTATTCTTAGCTTATTCATTCCAGGTTGTGATCAAACTGGATTAAGATGTGCATTCATACGTAGTGACAAGTTTGACACAGTGCCTTGAAAGGTGGGAGGGTAGTTAACTGATTTCCATTGCTATCAAAGTATTTGCTTGCAATTAGCAATCAGAAGCATGAAAGGATTTTGTTGCAGCAGGGATAAATCTTTAAATAATGCCGGCACATTTCCCAAAGCTCGCCTTACTGGCCTCTGCGGTTAAGGCAAATGAATAGAGTTAGAGATGAACCAAAGGAAAAAGTGGCACTGGAGAGAAAGGGGCAAAAATCAAATATCTTTTGAGAGATGTCTATCACAGATATCGCTTTGCATTTGAATTGCAGTGAGCCTTTTATTAGAGATGTGTGCCAGTTGCTTTTTAAACTGCTCTAAGAGAACATCCCTACTGTTCATCATCCCCCAAAATAAACAACAAATAATGTGTGAAACATGGAATCAGAGAGGCAAAGTGTTTTGCTCACTATCTCATTGTAGGTCAGTGGCAGAAGGTGGGGGGAGGCTTGTAGATCCCCAGTTCCCACTGCTTGGACATTACTGGCTCTTCTCCATAGCTGCTGCCTGGAAGGGGACAGTCAGAGTCCCAGCTGGCTTTCCTGGGGTATTTTTGATCCTGAGAGCTCTTGCCGATGGATGGCAGGGGTGACCAGGGTGCCTCTGGCTGCTGCTGCTAAACTAAGAAATGGCAGGAAGATGTAGCTTGGAGCATTCAAGCCGTCTCTGTTTTGGGGGATGCGCATGTGCTGTGTACCCTGGAGTACAAGCTTGAAACAGCTTGTTAGAAGAGGTTTTATACAGCTGACTGCTAATTGTGGTAGGCAATTTTTCTGTGCCTGGAGAGGACTGTCTCCAGCTGACCATGAACTGCAGGGGAAAAAGTCCACCTGAGGGTGCTGAACAGATTTCAGCTGAGCTCTGGAAAAACACGGGTGCTGCTCTCAGCCCTGGTGCAACTGAGGGCTCTGGCATGGACCAGGAAGGTGGAGAGCCCTGCTTCAAGTCTCTGGTGTGTTAGGCAAGACAATGACTATCACCTTAAATGAGTTCTGATCTCTTCTGGACAAGTCCGTTGGCTCTCTGTCAACAGAAGCAGGGACTGAGTTATCTGGTGTGGCCTGAAACCTGGATGCCGGGCAGCTGGCTGGAAGTCCTGTGCCGCTGCGGTACGACTCTTTCCTTTCCCTGCTGCACTCCTCGTGTCGGAGCACTCTTCAGATTGCTACCCCATAATCCACCAGCAACAGCTTTTGGATCGAGTGTCAGTGGGATTGAATTAATTGTCCTTGGTATCCCCAGGCACAGCGCTCCCTTCTCTGCTGCTGCTTCCCTGTGCGGTCTCTTCTGTAATGCCCAGTCCTTTATGCCCAGAGATGCGGCAGGAGAAGGGTACCTGATGTCCCCGTGCAGAGCAGCTGTGCAGAACATTTCTGTTCCCTTAGACTGACGGGCTGCCTCGACTCCAGTAAACTAAATGTGCCTGGGACAGTTCTCAGACACTGAAGCCATCTGGCATGAACTGCCTGCATCTCTATTGCTAACCTCTTGGAGCCTCCCAAAAAGGCTGCAGATTGCTCTTCGGCAATGGGCCAGTACCTGTGTTAATTCCCAGACGGCACCCAGGAGTTTCCTGGGGGAGCACTAGCTGGCTGGCAAGGGCCAAAACCATGCCTGTGACTGTGTTAACAATTTAACTTTATAAAGGCCTCAGTGCTAGTGCCCACGAATGGTCCTTGACACTGGTTAGTTTATTAGCGCAGAGACACGTGTCCCTTTCCCTTTTTTCTTTCGGGGGACCAGTCCCACAGTCATGCCTAGTGCTCCTGGGTGCACAAGGGGCAGGAAGATGCCAACATTGTGAGGCCTTAGTGAAGAGAACAATCTTCTTTTAAAATCATGCGATTTTCTGATTTCTCTACATGGCTCCAAGCTAGGACTAAAATCCGGAGGAAAACCTCTCCTGAAGTGTTTCGCTTATTCTTACAAGTCAGTAAGCAGTTTCATTGCATCTTTAGAGAATGGCAAAATGAAAGGACTGAAAATGAACACTGGCATCCCAAAGGCACCTTAGCTTGTTTTCAGTGTCTTTTCAAGGTAGCCATTCTGTTACTTAGATATTGGAGGCACTTGGGCAGAGCTTCTTCTTTAAAGACCCATGAATGGATAGACTATGCGTCAAAATGCAATTTAAAAATAAAAAAGGCACATAATAAAAACAATATCATTCCATAATTCTTAGTACCATTAAACCAGTCAGCAGGGGACGTAGAAGTCACACAGGAAAGAAAAAGCGTGATAATTCTTTAGAAGAACATAGGCTTCTAAATTACTTTGCAGCTTCCAACCATCTGGGGAGAAAAATAAAGTACGCTCATCCTTGCTTGAACTGATGAAATGAAACTACAAAAAAGACTGGGTTTTTGTATTGCTGGTCTGCATGCTAATTCAGAGCCTGGAGCTGGTGGATTCTGCATTGACTGAGCCTAGTTCGCACAGCGTACGTGTTGAGAACTTGCCTCTGTGATATAGCCTGAATAATTTCATTCTGGTGGAAATGGTTGCTCAGTGGCATGTACAGAGAGTAAGAACTTTAGTCTGGTTTCCTGGGGAAATGAGGTGTTACATGTTCACAATGTGTGTGTGAACGCACATTTGCTTCTCCTGCTCCTCCCCAGTAGTTTTTTAATTCAACTGGCCAATATCAACCAGATCTGATTAAAGCCCCAACAAGCTTTGTGACAATCGGTGACTTCATAGAGGAGAGAGACTCTTTTTGTACCTTCACTGTATAAAAGGTTGCAGTATGGATTTACTCCCTGGGACACTGGAGGCATGGTACAATACAACAAATATATATATATTCACTATATATACAACCTATAAAAGGTTGCAGTATGGATTTACTCCCTGGGACACTGGAGGCATGGTACAAAGGAGGATTAATAGGAATGCTCCAGCCAAGGGAGAAGCATCAGTGGGAGCTGATAGCTTGTTAGACATCAGAGAATCTAGCCATGAGCCACAGAGCCATGGAAGACCAGACTTCAGTAGCTCCATTTCCCAGGGAGCTAACTTTTTTTTTCCCTTGTTTTTCTGTCTCTGCTCTTCCAGCCAGCAGTAGAATGCTATTTTAAGGGCTATGGGTCACTAACAAATAAAGAAGATATGGCATCCTGCTTAAGACTTCTGGAAAGCAGCCCAGCAAAGAAATGACTAGCAAAGAAACTGCCATCTAGAGCATGCTGCCTTCCTGAGGCAACAACGTAATGGTGAAGCACCAGGTCTCTACATCTTCCTTTGAACTTGCGGGCATTCCTGCTGTAAGGAAAGGTTGGGCCCTTTGTGGGTGCAGGGCAGCTATTGCTGTGAGGATTGGCTGGGGGGGGGCGGGGGTATGGACCTTTTGTAACACAGCCTGTGACTTGTGCCCTCAGGACCAGCAGATAAAAGGGAAGTGTGTACTTTTTAGCAGGTCTTGCTCATTTTTGGAGTGAGCAGGTTATTTGTAATGTCTAATGAGTTGCTATGAGGGGTGGGATTCCTTGGGCAAATGACCCCTGTACAAAGCCCCAGGTTTATGGGGCTTGTGGTGACCCAGGGGAGGCTGAGCTAACACCCACTAATGACTGCAGTGACAGCCCAAGTGGAAACGGAAGGAAAGCAGTTTCTGTAGGAGCAGTTGGACAGAAAAAAAACCCCCTGTGTCCAGACTTAGCGTCCTTTGGTGCCTTTCAATAGCGTGGTTATGTGTGCAAGAATTAAAAGAGAAAAAGGCATGCAAACAGCTAACGAGCAGTTTGAGCCACACTCACAAGATGTGATAGTACCTGTGAGTGCCGTTTACCTAGATACATCTTCAAATAAGGACTTCCACACTTTCTTCCTTTGCATGAGAGGAGCTCTGTGTAAGCATTCATGAAACTATCCCACTGTCATCCTTTATCATCCTTCAAATTATTGCTTCTTACGATCCTTCATTCCCTCCTTGTTTCTCTCCTATCTGCCTGTCTATATCTGTGTGCTGTCACCTCTCTGGAATTTGGCTTGAGATTTCCAGTGCACAAGCTCTCTTTCTGTTCTGATTTATATAGCACATTGCACAATGGGTCAGAGCCCACACCTGATGAAAATATGGTATTGCTTTTATAATAGTCATACTTTACACACAGACATGCAGATATTTACTCCTTTTTTTTGGAAATGAAAAGAGAAATGTGAACTCTCCTGGCATTTTGATAAAGAATTTTCCAGGTAGAGTTGCTTGTGGGTGTTTTTTTTATTTTGTGGGCTTTTTTCCCCCAACTACAAGGGACTTTTATCCAGAATTTTACAGCATTTCTCTTTTTTCTTGGGCCTGACTGGAGTTTGGCTAGCGCTTTATCAGGTCCTGGGTCTTGTTCCTGCCTTATTTCTTGAATCTTTTTTAGCATTTGTATCATTTTTGGTAGTAACCTGCCCAATTCCATCCCCACTGTGTCCATATGGTAGGATCCTCTCCCACGTCCAACACGTAGCTTGGGTAACAGCGGCAGCATTTTACTCTTGATGCACAGACCTGATTCTCTTTGCCACAGGGAGTTACGTACTTGGGCTCATCCAACCTTACTGACAAATTTAAGTGAGAAGGCTGGTCCCCTGCAGGCTCTCTTTATAGTCAGTGGAGTTTGATGGACATGCCCAAAAGTAGTTTTTCCCACCTGATATATGGAACATTCTCCACAAGCATTTGTCCCAGAGCTTCCAGCCTTGGCTACACACTTGGCCTAGGCAGTGTCAGTGTTTGGCCATTGCGTTTCTTGTGCTGAAAAAAGTCACAGAACACTCATATATTAGGAAAATAGACTAGTGACATTACTTCTGTTTTGATTTCTATTATAATAAGAAATAAGGCATTTGGTAATGAGTTTTTCGTATGTATTGCTTGTGTTTTATGACTACATTGCTGCAGTTTATATCGCTAACTGTATATTTAACAAACTTAAAAACAAGGTCAACAGATCAACAGGTAGATCATTAATGGGGATACATGAGTTACAAATGAAGAAGCACAAACCAAGACCTTTGGAGTCACCTGAAGTGCAGTGGAAAAGGAAGCTTGTGAGAGCCGATCACCCAGGGCAGAGACTGGCTAGCTGACACAAGGCGCTGATGATGGAGGAGGGTGATTACGGTGTTGGACTGAAACTCTACCTTGGCAGATGGGCTGTAGTTTGACCTCTTGGAGATGCCATAGCTGGACTCATTGAGGGAAACCATTCCTGGGCTTAGACTGCAGTTAGAGGTAGGTGCACTCCCAACGCAGTTCCTTCAGTCAAGAGCCAAAAGTCAGGTGGGATGACTCTGGATCATTCTTTCTCTTTTTGTACACATGTGAAAACCAAGAGCCATGTCCTATGACTTTTGCATGGGGCATCCATTCCATATTTTGCATCCCATATTTCTAAAACCTCTGGGGGCCTGGGGTGCAAGGGAGACAGAATCTGCCAATTTGTCAAGAGAAGTAATGTTTCATTTAAGTTATTCCATTGTTGTTTAATGCATTCGTCGTCATGTTACTCCTGGAAAGCAGGGAAGTCCTCCTTGCCCCTTTCTGCAGTTGGAAACTGTGGCATGAAGAAGTTCTTTGTCTAAAATATTTCAGGAGGCCTCTGCTGGAAGGAGGCTTGGATTGATGTCTGAGGCTCACTTCTGAATCTGTATAAGATGAGATCTCACTTGGGATCTTTACTGATCGGTTGGGACTGGCTACAAAGGTGGGTTACTTTTCACCAGGACAGATTCAGGACTTTGAAACAGCTTCTGTTGTAACCTCAGAGAGATGGTGGACACAGGGATGGTTAGGAGCTGTTTGTGTAGTTCATTGATTTCAAGAAGGGGCAAGAATTTAATAAATAACAAAACTTTGGGGCTGACAGGCCTCAATAGAACTTTTTTTGATGAATAATGCCCAATGTTCAGACTCATATCTGTCAGCTTTTGTCTTTTGCCGTTTGTGAGTTTCTCATCCAAACTCTTTTTGTAGTTAATAATTTAAATTTTGCAGGCTTGCTGTTCACTTTGTTTTGCTCTGCACTGCATTCATTGAAAAAGCATGAGAGCTTTCCTTGATATGGTAACCAAGACTAGGTATAATATACCCAGAAAGGTCTCATAACTTCCTTACAGTGTATAGCAATATAGTAGCGCTTTTGATTTATATTATATTCCCCTAGCAACCACACATTTTGTTTGCCGCCTTCATTTCAGCTGCATGTTGGACTAACAGCTTTGGGATTTTTTTCCTCACAGTAAAAATCCTTAATCTCTTAAACAGCTCCAAATCACTTTGGTCAGTGTGCTAAAACTTCTCATTTTTATCATGGTTTTTCTTTTTTTATTATTACTGCTTTTTTTTTCCCCTGTTACTTTCTTCCTTTTTGCATAAGCTTTAAGCTTGGTGGCTTTATTGATTTAATACGTGACTGTACATTTTTTTAGATTTGAGAGGTTGATATAGGTACTCAGTGTCTACTCCAAGCTGGTATTTACAAACTTACCAACCCTATCCAAGTCTTTTGTGCAGAGTGAATGCTGGCACCCGGGAAGCATTTACTCCATCCACAATACTTCCACTGTTTGTGCTGCCGTTGAATTTCTGCTGTGAATGCCTTCAAGGGAAAATAGCATTTTCCCCCTCCCACTATCCACTGGGAAGAGAAGAACCACTCAGAAGAGTTCATTTCTGTTGGGAGGGTGTTAATTTATTATGGTGTTCTAAATTTATGTATAAACAAATGTTATTTTGAGAGCAGGCGGCTTTTATAGTGACAGAGCCGTCTGCAGGGGACTGATTCTAATTTAATTTCTTTATTTCTGTTTCTATTTCTAGAACACAGCTATCACTCAGTCCATAGTCAGTGGGAAGGCAGGTGGGGGCAGCCACAGGCAGGACCCAGCAGATGTTGAGATGCAACCCAGCCAGTGCTAATGTGGGAGCAATTTTCTTACGTGAATTGCTGTAAAGGCATTTCTCCCAGTCCTGACCTCTCCATGCTGTATTTAATGTCCCTAGGCTCAAACCCTAAGGGTCCGTCCTGACAAACAATACTTTGGCAGGCACTAGCCCTGCAGAGGCATTAGGAAAGTAATGGGAGCAAGTACCAGTGTGTGGTTTAAACCTGAACTTCATCTTCCTGTCACCTTTAATAATCTAATCCCATGCAATGGAGAGGCCAGCCCAGGAGCCTCTCGTAACCATACACTAATCATGAACTGGGGGCTCATCCTTCTCTTGTTTATCCAGCGGGAGCTGGACTCTTTGAGCCAATTTCAGCATCGAAGCAAGTGACAGCCTTGGTTCAGGCGGCAGATTTGAGCATCAGTGGCACTGAGCAGAGGCGTGTGTGTATGGGGGGTGTTTGGAAAGTGGGAGTATGGGAGATGAGCTTTTCTTTGATCTATCCAAAACTATTGTGGTTGTATCATCTTGGGAACGTTACAAGCAAACATGATATCAGCTCCTTTTGAAAATGCATGTTAAATGTGAGAAGCAGCAAAGAACGAAGCGTATGGGTGGAACTGGTTATTTTACCACAGTTTCCAACCCAGGAACCTACGTCCCTCAAGTGAAAGGCTTTGAGAAGTTGTCTTGCTTCTGGGGGGCTTTCGACGAGTGGAATTTATCCCTTTACAATGCCATTTGTAGGGGATGCCCCTGGGTGTTTTTTAAAGAACAGTAAAAAGGAGTATGTTCTCTTACTCTGCATGTTTCAGACTGTGACTATTCTGCCTTTTGCAAATGCTTTGGGTGGATTCAAACACAGGATGCAAGAAAACACAAGAAAATCAACAGGTAAAATGTATTGTTAAAGCTATACTAGGAAAGCACTGAAAAATGTCTATGGAGTGTAAGAAAATTAGTAGTTCCTGAACTGTAGCACCACATGGGTATGTGACGTGGGGGCTATAAATGGGCTAGGCAGATTGATCCTATTTTCCCCTCTTTGAATGTCTCTGGAAACAAATAATTTTCTTTTTGTACTGCTCATCTGTGTTTATAATTGGTGGCAGTTACACTATCAGGAACAAGACAAGTATTGCAATAATTTTGCTGAATTTCAATTAAAATCGAATCTATGTTACACTAAATTCAATAGACCAGCCATTACCTTTATTGTTCATGGGAATACATTTTTTCCTGTGACCTTGGCACCTCAGATAGTGCCCCAGGACATTTTCTCTCATCATTTTTGTTCAAGCAAGGTGATTATGGGGAGAATTTTCTGTTTTATACAACAAGAAAGGAAAATTAAACCTGTATAAAAACTTTAGGCAATCTCTGGCTTAATCCTAAATTATTGCTTAATATAAAATATATTAGCAGAGAACACATTTGTGAAAGATGGGCATGTGAGAGATTTCACCCCAGCGATGGAGCTATGCATCATAGCTAAAAAACTTACACAAGAAATCTCAGATGCATTGGAAGTGTATTTGGAAATGTTTCCTGTGCTTCCGTCCAGAATGAACTTTGAAACCATGTTATAGAAAACCTTTGGATCAGGTGCTACAAATTTGAAGTAACCAGCAGTAGCAAGGTCCTTAAGAGACAGTGCAACAACCTGACAGAGTGAATGGTCCTGAAAATCTCACAGCTTTAATTTGTAGATCATTTCCTTGGAGAGATACCCTATCCAAGGGGTGTTTGTGTATTGCAGGAACTCACGCTTGACTTCTTCATGCTGGCTGATGACTGGCTTCTTTCAGCCCACATAATTTCAGCATAGGTGGGAAGCAAGACCTAGTATCGCTCCAATACCAGTGGACTCCTGAACAAACATTTATCCCACAATCTTGGTTATTTCCCACTAAGTACTGACCTGGAAATTCACAGCTCAGATTAGAGAGATTAAAAACCAGGTTGAAGAGGAACAGGAAGTACGTGCAAAGATGCTTTTCCATCTTTCACCTCCTTCCGTCCCACTCAGCCATTTCTACTGCCCTTTTCTTCAATCAGCAGGAAAAAATATGGATTTGTAAATTATTTGTTGTATTCATCTCCAGGGTAACTGCATGTCTTTCAAGACCTAGAAGTCCTCAGGGCTTTTTAACTCATGCTGTGTCCTGGTACAGTGGAAGGATGATAACTCAAGGTGACGTATTTGCAAGGGCAGTGACTATTAGTTAACTGAAGTGAGTTTCCCTTTGGCAAGAGCCAGGTCATGTCAATGGTACTTTTGAAAATCCCACCCTCTGTCTGTACCAGACATAGCCTTCAGGTGTAACTGTCATAGGCAGATAAAAAAATCCTGAATGTTATAAACCACTGATAATCTACGGTAGCATATGCTTTTCATTTTCATCTTTATAATTTTGATGTTTGGAAAGTTTCATTAAATTTGAAACGTTTGTGAGAGTTGTGCTTGGTGACTGGAACTGCGGAGTTTCAAGCATATACTTGACGAAAACTTGGATTTGGCCACATAGACTTTATAAATTCCCCAGTCTGACTTCAAGCCAGGAGGCAGACTGGAAGGAGCAGTGATGGATGCACCCCCGCTACTTCTCTGGAAAGGAGCAGACACTTATTCCCAGTTCTGGACCTCCTGCAACGCTCAGCGTAGCTGACGATGCTGTTCTGCTGTCCTACCGAAGGATGGTGGCAGCACTCCAGGAAAATATTTTGTAATGATTGATGCTTTTCTTTGAGGATTGCATACAGAGCCCCCCAGTCCTCTCTGGATTTCCACAGTGCTGTAGTCTCACCCTCCCCCTGCATAACTCAACCTGGTTGTCCCGTGGGGAGGCTGCCCCAGTCCAGTGGTAGCCCTGATGTCATCTCTGATCTCTCTCTGTCCCTTCAGTTTGGGAGCTAGCTGAACCCCGGTACCAGCTTGGTAAAAGTCATATCTGTAGGAAACTTTCTGTTTTCCTTGGGAACTCTTCCATGTTGCACTGCTGATGAATTACCCGTCTTCCTCTCCATTTCCCATAGGAGAAACCACCTTATCACCCTGACCTCTGCAAAACAGCACCTTCTGCTTCACAGATGCACACTGCCTTTTCTCTCAGATGGTCTGATTAAGATAATTCATTAAATTCTGAACAGCTGTTCTTAGCTTGCATTTGTTTTTGAAGATTGGTGTTTCTGTGTCAGACCTGGAGAAGGTCTTTGCGTGTCCAGAAACTTGACAGTTTTTCCAACTTTATCAATTGGTCTACTAAAATATATCCTCTCTCTCCACAGAGAGGCAGAAAGGAAAAATTGGGGGAGGCTCGTCAATAGAAGGTCGTCTTCTGCCCATGGCAAACTGTCAACAGAGTCTGCAATTTTGAGTTTTCCTTCCTAAACGTTTCGCCAACTCTGAATGGCACATAGCAATCTCTGGCGCACACCAAAAAAAAAAAAGACAAAAAAAAAAAGACATGCTTTCCCATCTCTGGAGAGCTATGTGCCATCTTTGCCGGAAATAACGCAGGCTTGATGGCTTGCTCGTACACTAAATGCCTTCAGTACTTCCCACCTCTATTATTGCAACATACTTTATCTGACATTGAAAAGAATTATGCTTTTATGCCCAAGGAAAAAAAAAATCTAGTTCAGAATGGAGCTGTAAGCCTCGTCAGCAACATGGATTACTGAAATCACATCACCTCTCTGCTCTGCTCACTCCACTGACTGCCTATGTAGAGCAGCAAAAGGATTATGCAACTTTCTAATAGATTGGCTGTCACAACAAGACCCAAAATCAGGTGAGTTTGGTCTAAATTTGGGTTGTTGTGTATGCTTTTCAGAGAGCTCTCTGTATACAACTCCAGGTGCAACCAAATTGTTGTTATACAACAATAAAAAGTTGTTATACAGAGAGCTCTCTGTATACAACTCCAGGTGTCTCAGTCTGAGAAAAAGGGAGATCCATTAAAAGTCAACATCAAGCTTTCTGATCTGTTTTTAACAGTTATATTACACGTAATTACATTAGGCTTGAAATCCTTAGCAGTCTCTTTTATAGTTTGTCTTAATTAGCATTGATCTGGACATGCTGAGCAAAAGCTAAAATTTTAGCTTTGCCTTGTTCCATTCTTCTCTTTACTAGAGTAGTTTAAAGGATCAACTTGTCAAAAAGAATAAAAGACTCTCTTATGTTGAGAGTTCTCATAAAAGGCCCTAAGAGCTTCTGTAGAGCCATTACTGTCTATTGTGCACAGCAGATCTGTAAAATACTGACATGGGGCTATATTTAATGCACTGAACTCTGTTAACATGATTGGGAATCAGCATGTTTTCCTGTGGAATTGGGCACCTTTAGCCCTTGTTTCCAAGAAAGCCCCGCTGTTGTGTACTTTCCATTACTTACTTTATTGCTTTGAAACAGTGTGTTTTGTGGAGGAAGAAAAAAATGTAAAATATGGGGGAAGACAGGAGACACAGGCTTTACAAGTATGAGTAAGCTTTGTGCTGGGACAGTATATGTATTAAAAAGACAGCTTAAGGAAAATTTATTTCTATTAAGAGTGAAAGAACTGAATGTGAAGAGACCTGAATGAGATGCATAAAATTGCAAGAGATGGAGGAAATAGTGGGTGTCACAAAACTGCATCAGGCTGAAAAAAAAATGCACAGAAGGGGATACTGAAACTTGGAAGAAAGATTGATGTGACAACAGCTGCAAGTAAATACTGAGGGGGGAAAAAGTAATTTCTACACAAAGTACTGCAACCCTTGACTTTTAAATCAGTTTACAATGGCAGGAATGCATCAGCATGCATAGGGGGAAAAAAGAACACAGAGGATTTGTGTAAAGGTAATTAGGATAATTAATCGTGCTTTTTTGGCAGTCTTGATCACTGAAAACTTTGACATTTATAGGAGAAAATTATCCTTTGGTATTATTTTTGCGGTATCGTATCTACAGTCTGTGGGACCCAGACTATCTCAAGGAAGACATAACAAGGCCAGCTCGTACACGGTGAAATCTTGGCAGTTTTTTCAGACAGCTCCCCCAGAAACCCACCCCATAACTGCAAAAAGAAAAAAGAAATCGTTGCCATCTTAAAAAAAAATGAAAATTCCTGCATCAAAAAGACATTTTGTCAGCAAAGAGAAAAGTGGGTAAAAGGCCACAGAGTTCTTTAAGAATTTTGCTATTATTGCCAATTCTTTTAAAGCGTGCTCCAATACTGTGTGGAACTAAGAAATGCTAAAATAGCCAAGTGGAACTAGTCGAGCTTAAAACGAAGATTAGCTTTTTATGTGGCTGACGGAAATGCCCATTGTTAATATATGAAACACTACAAGCATCTTGCTTTTTCCGATTTCTTTGCTTGTTTGGGGTGCAATTCATTTCTCCTAACTGAGGGCCATGAGAGTTAATTTCTGTAGGTGAACTAGTCACTGAAGGGATGATATTCAGGAAGAAAGAGACACCTCTCAAGGACTGCTTATGACCAGCTGAGGCATTTAGATGAAAACGGCTGGAAATGCCCATTTCTCTCCATTGACAATATCCGACGTTGATGCCTGAGGTTAGGGTGTCAGAGGAAATGAGATGAATGCCAACACCAGCCTTCATATTTAATCTTAACCATCACAATATTACAATTATGGACTTTCAGGCTGTAGTTTATGCTGCTTTCTGTGGACCTTATTCAAGCCAGGTTCATTTTTGCAAGGACGCTGGCTAAACGTGAGTAACGTAGTGAACCTTGCCATTCATCCCTACAGCTTTTCTCATACCTTTCTGCTTCCTTCTTGTTCTCTTTGGATGCCACTGTACTGCTGTGCTGGTGGTGGAAGACCTCCTTCGAAAGATGTGTTTGTGTTGTGGGAGTGACACATGTTGCAGGCGATGTACATGCTTCCCACCTTGCAGGCAAGCTGGCCAAAGTGGGATCCTGATTTAGCAAGGGCTGAAAAGGTGGAAGCAGTCAGGCAAATAGACTGAACGCAGACACGGGAATCTGGGCATAGCTGCTGGTGCAGTGCCTGTCCAGTGTCCAGAAGCAGGCACAGAATAGGAGAAGAGACTACAGCGTGGCCCTAATGAAAACAAAAAACCAGATTCTTTCATTAAGGTTTTTGTCAAAAAGGGAGGTTCAGTATTGTGAGCAGAAAACTCTTCCTTTGAATTGTATTTCAGGACATTACCTTCCCACTGTGTTCCAGGGGAAAAAAAAAAAGAAAGATTTTGTGAATTTTTTTCTGTGAACAAGCAGAATTATATCAGGGAAATATCTGACTGTCATCCACCGAAACAAAACATCAAAGATTGTCTAAGCACTTGGATCAAAAAGAACTTTTAATTTCTTTGGTTTTGACCTTAAAACTTCTATAATTGGTTTCTGATGTTTTTGCTAGTTCTTATCTAAAGTTCCATCTTCAGTATCGCTGTCTTTCGTCTCCCAGTATTGTTGAACTTGTAAATCAGGTGATAGCTCCTAGTATAACAACTCAGCTTCATTCATTTCATGCACCAGTCACCGTGTTACTTGAAAATAAGTGGAAAAACAGCTTATGCTCTTGCATTATCTAAACGTAGGTGTTTCAGAATGCATCAAGAATTTGTTCCTTATGCCTTTTTTGCCATTTGATCCATGTATGTGCGTATAGTTGAAGTAGTTGCTGCCCTGTTCAGAAAACTTGGTCCCTTTAGTTCATTTGTCATCTCAAGAGTTGTGTCCTGAGTATAACTTGTCCTTACCTTACAGTGAGAGAGTAGAACCATATCAGTATTTTTATATTCCAATAGCATATGGTCCGTATTTATGCAGATTCAGGAGCTTAATCAATTTGCAGAATCTTTTACATACAGTGCTTCCCCACTAATTTGTTTTTTTTGGGGTTGAATATACCAATATTGTTATGTTTTTTCATAGACAGACTATTGGTAATTCTTCTCTCTGTGCAGCAGTCCTGGTTTGTAAGTGCACTTTCATGCTACAGGAATTCTAATTCATCCATGATTGCTTTCAGATGTTTTGGCGTCACTGCTGTCACAACGCTGTAACCGAAGTAACCTAAATTAATTTAGGTCTACTGGCTTTAGGAGCAATTTACAGTAATTGATGATCTTTATGGTTAATGCCTTTTGTATGTGCTTATTTTGACTTGCTGCATTAGCTTGGCACCCAAGTTGAAACAGGCAAAGTTACGTAATTTTGTCAAATTTTGCCTCGTATGTACTGGTCATTTGACAGAATACTAGATTTGATCTAATCATCCTGTCATTTGCCTTGTTAATGTGTAAATACAGTTTCTTTCAGTGCTTCCTAGCCCGACTACAGCTATTTCTCTTGCTTGCAAGTGTTGCCACTTCTAAACATATTACCCCCAAAATCTATAAACGGAGATCTTAGGAAAAACCTCTTCCTATCCTTGCTATGTTGAAGAGTGCCATGTATTCTTACTGTTTTATTTTTAACTAGCTTCTAATCCATGGCGTTACTTTCTCTCCCATCCTATGAGTCTGTAGAGCCTACCACAAGCCCACCGAAGCTGTTGTGAGTCTCTTTCTGTTGTCATTAGAGGGCTTTGGATTAAGACCAACATTTTCCCCATACTGTCTTCTGAGGGGTTTTAAGAAAGAAAAAAAAAATTGCTATGATATCATTGTTAATCTTACCCATTCTGTTACGAAAGCACTGTACGACTACGGAGGTCTTACTTCTTCCCTCCAAAATGTCTGATGTACTGAGTCTATCTGTGCTAGTGAACTAAAGAGGGCCAGGGCAGGGCCTGACAGCTGCTTGTGGTTGTCCATACTGTTAGTCTGTGAACAGAGTTGCTGGCACAGTTTTCACCTGTCGCTGTCCCCAGAAGTGTTCGGGCACAGCTCCAGCTGTAGCAGAGGCTAAAGACCTTTCGCAGTGGGCTGTCAGCATATGCTCCCTGTTTTGGAGGAGCAAGGGCCTTAAGCTGGATGGATGCAACTATACTGCTTGGCCTCCAGACAGGGGAGACCGTTCAGTGGGTTATTTTATCTTTTTGCATAGACATAACCATGCAAACTGGTAACAAAACAAGCCGTGTATTTTGCATAGCTTTGTGTACTGCCGTGGGTTGACGCAGAAGACAATGTTGCGCTTGATGCACAAACTGGATGCCGGGGAGTTGAGTGCCTGAGGAAAGGTTGGCAGGATTGCCACTGGTGACTGGACACCAAGAGGCACAGAAGGAAATGGGAATGAGTTTTGACGTCCTGTCCTTCAGTCTTTGTTTCCAGACTGCCCTCCTACTTATAGCTCGGTAGGCACAAAATGTCCTGGGCTGAGATCATGGTGGGGTCATCCTCCAAATGATCCATGCAGGATGTTTAATGGTGCTTTTAAAACTGATGTTTGCCTTTTTAGTTAGTTGGACTTTATGTATAGGCAGTTGGCCGAGAGAAAGATGATACCCTTCACATGTATCCTTTAAGGGAAGAACCTGCTATTTCACAATTTGGCTGGAAACAGTGAAGTTCACTGTCAAGTGATCCACATTAAAAAAAAAAACCAAAACACAACCCCAAACAAAAACCACTACATAAAAACTTAAAACAGAAACACAACGTTGCAGGGAGTTTTCAATTACACGGTTTCACTTTTCGAAGACAAAAGTAAGTACCAGAGTGACATTTAGACAAGAGACCGTCATTGCCACAGAATAACCTTGTTTATTAAGTGCAATTGTCTTCTGCCCTTAAATGCCACATCTGTTGAAAACATTTTTTGGTAGTCCCTTAAGTCACACAAGCTGCATTTTCAAATCCCTCTGAGAGGGACTTACCTTTAAAAAAAAAACCAACAAAACAATAAAAACAAAAACCCAACAAAAAACCCCCAACCTTCTCCCCCCAAACCCTGAAAACAGAGAGAGGCTGCACCCTGAGGGAAGGACTGTGTTGGGCATTTCAGAGCATGTAAAAGAGCAGTCCTTCTCTCCAAGACTTCTCAGCAAACCTGCCTGCCTCATAAAATGCTTTGCATTGGAAAACAGTCTGGGAAATGAGTCATTACAGTTCACCATGCCCATATTTTTGTAAAGTAGTCATTCAAGTGACCTAAGTGTGTTTCCATTCCTTAAAATAAAAAAAAAAATAGTTACAAGAAAATCTATTAATAGGTGGGATGAGACGTTCAGGGAATAGATGTAGTTGTGCTCTTCTGTGTACACTTCCCAAAGGCATCAGCACTCATCAAGGCAAAGGCCAGTGCAGCCAGGGGGTGTGACTGGGTACCAAGAAAAGATGTCACCAAAGTGAGAGGCAGGTAGCTGGAAGTGATGAACAGCCAGAAACGAGTAACCAGGAACAGCTCCTGTCCTCCAGAATGCCACTTATCTCCATCTCCTTCATTCGGAAATTTATGAACAACCTTACTTCACAATTTTGCTTAAATCTCATGAAAACACTCAACCCTTGGTGCATAAAAATATGAAGTAAGAAGGAAATGTTAAGATTAAGAGTTGTCAGGAAATGCCATGGTTTGCTTCTGTCAAAAAAGGCCGTGCACTTTCACAAGGATGGTGCTCTTGCCATGGCTTACCTTTGTCTCTCACCTCCATTTCTTATACTCTAAGCATCTTAGCACCACACCACTTTGCTTGTGCTAATGAGCTCTGTTGTGTGTGTCTTAAAATATAACTCCTCCTTGCAGAGACCTTTTCTTGGTGTTTGGAAAGTAACATGCACGTCAGTGGCACTGCATAATGGAATCACTCAGGAAAAAAAAAAAATCACTTTGGATTTAGAAGCCATCATGATATACCATTCAATAAGGAACTGAATTAACACCTCAAATTACTTAGGAACGTGGGGCTGTAAAGGACATCTGGGGTTGGGGCCAGCCCCCTGCCATAGCCAGCCTCTGTCAGATAAACCCCTTCATAAACTGATTAACTGATCCATCTTAGAACAAATTAGGTCATTTGCTACCATTACTCCCACTGGGAAATTGTTCAAGAGCCTCACTTCTCTGTTGCTTTGAAACGTTCTTCTAATTTTCAGCCTCCATTTATTCATGGCCAGTTTATATCCATTTGTTCTTGTGCCAATGTTGTCCTTTAGCTTAAATAGCTCTCCTTCCTCTCCTGTTGTATTCCTTGAGGTATTTATAGACAACATTCATATCCCCTCTGAGCTTTTGTTTTACTAGGCTGAACAAGGCGAGCTTGTCTCTTCTCGTAACACAGGCTCTTGTGTTGGCGTGATCGTCCTCATCGTTCTCCTCAGCACCTGGTCTTGTTTAAATTTGTTTCACCTCTATGCGTATGGTGACAAATACAAGTAGTAGTAGTCGTCTCTATTCAAGGTTCAATAAAGGAAAAATAATCTGCATCAAATATGCATCAAAAATAGGAAATGATACCTGCAGGAGATGAGGTGGCAGTATTTCTTATTTTTGGTAGCATTTATAAAATCCTGAGCTTATTTCAAACACAAAAGAAAACCCATTCCATGCTCTAGAAAGTTTACACATTGCTTTCCCCCACTATCTGCATCTAATAGTAGGGTTTTTTTTGCCATTTGTGGCTGCTGTTTTCCCCTCCCAGGCACTTTTTCAGGCCATTGGTTTCTTTTTAGTGTCTGGGGTAGGCACAAAAGGGAGAGTGGGGGAACCTGTGCATTTGTGTGGCCACATGTCTCTTCAGCAAACTCTTTGAAAGGATGTTTCCCCTTTCTACCCCTTCTTCATGTACAATTGTATGCCAGAGAAGGAGCTGCTATGTAGTTTTGCAGCACGCTGTCTCTTTACAGCTAACGCCGCAGGTTTCCTCCTGTCTTGGTGCACAGGTTGGAGGCCTGAGCACTGCCCTCTGTGTTGGTTGAGAAGCTGTGAAAAAGATGTGTCATGCGGCTTGGGACATGTAGCGTGCCAGCAAAGCGTCCCACGGGGCATGGAGGTCACTTTAGTCCCTTGAGTAAATCCAGGCCTGGAGACTGGCTTCATCTTTTGTCAGATAGATCTGGTTCTCTTTCATGCTTTCACATGCTCCCAAAATCATGTTCTGAAACTTCATTATTTATTATTGTAGTTATCACGCAGTGTTTGTTTTAGGGCAAGAACCAAATATGTTGACAGCAGTGTATGAGATACACATGAAAACAGTTTCAGGGAGTTTGTATTCTGATGCTTCACTACTGCACAGATTTAGGTATCTATTTCACTTTAAAAAATACGTCTTTTAAAAATACATGTAACATTTAGAAATATACGTTCATCTGCTTCAGGTTAAGCAACTGTGAAAGCCTTTGAAGAGTCAGAGCCTAGAAGATGCACACAGCTGAGGTGCTTTGGGAGGTGCAGAAAAGGTGTTGACACAGATTTATCAATTCAGTTGCACAAACTCTCCACATGCTCTTCCCTTTATACTAAGAAATGTGACATTTATGGGCCTCGCTGGTGAAGTAGGACTTTAGAAGGGACTTAAAACCTGGTGCTTCAGGTGTGGGAGATTATTTAATGTGTAGGAGCTAGTGAGAAGGCATACACAGTATTTCACAACAAATTCTGAAATCATGTGTTATTCCTTTCTCTCTTCATACTCCTGACACATGCCGTCATCAAATGGCCGTTTCACATCCCCAGCATCTAGTCACATCTCTGTTTCTCATCTAAAATACTTCCTTTCTGTTTTGAGCAGTTCCGAGACTTTAAGAGGTCTCTCAATTAGAGATGATAAAAAACATTTCAAATTTAACAACCATCAGGAAATGCAGCTTAATCAAAGTAGACACATTTTGCAGGAACAAATTGGTTTCAGTTTTGATACAATTTTAAATGGGGAATGTATGTAAATGAATCGTGTCAGCTTTGTTTCATTTAAATATATAAAATATTTCGTTTTTACTTCACTGTTTCGATTCATTTTGTTTCAGCTGTCATACTGTCAGTCAAAACACTGTTCATATTGCTGTTCATTGTGTATTTATTTATATTTAATATTTAATTAAAATGCTTTGGACTTGGAACCGTCCTGTATTGTGATGGGCTTTTTTTTTCATTTAGAGTTTTGTGTTGGTGAGAAATTTAGATGCTCAATTTTTATTTCGAATTCAGAATTTCCTACTTCCAGCAATAAACTTGCAGTGAGCCCCTTCTCCGTGTTTCTTATGCTGTGTGGGGAATACAGCTTCCCTAGATGTCGATTTTATTACCGAATGATCCAGATCAGTCCTGCTCAGCCAGCCTTTGGCACCAGAGGGTTCATCCAGATGTCGCTGAGTACCAAAAACTGGCTTAGCAGTTACAGCTGTGCCTTTCTCCAGGAGATGATTCACTGCGTGGAGGACAGCAGAGGGTTTTGGAAAAGGCGGTTCAAAGACTGTCTCTAAGAAGCAAGGGTACAAAGACTGGGGAAGGCATGCTGAAGGAGCTTAAATGAGTCACAGGCTATCAGACACTGCCTTTAACAACAAAAATAAAAAAAGAATTATTGTGGCACACAAGTTTTGTCGCTGAGACCACAGCAGGGAAGGCTGGAATGGCACTACCCAGGTCTGGGTAATTCCAGTGTGGATTTAACTGTCTCTGCCATCCATTGCCCTGCGAGCAGTTTGTTATCTGGAAGGTTTGAGAGCCCTGTATTTCACTGATGGTTATGCATCAAGTGTTGCCTTGGTTCTCAGGCTGTGTTCAGACATCTTTCAAAGTTACGGTAAATATTGATTTAGTGCCCTGCTTAAACATGCATCTCTGGCACAGACTCTTCAGCAAGTGTGCCTGTGTCAAACAGAAGAATTAAATTCACAGCCAAAGTTCACTGTAACAGCTGTCTTATTCATCTTGTGCTTGCCTTCTTGGAAAGCATTATGCTGTCATGTGTGTCTCTGAAGTACATAAATGAAATAAATGTATTAAAATGTTAAGATCTTTGACAGTGAAATATCCCCAGCCCCTTAATGCTGGAAAAGTCACCTTTGAAAAGTGACTGTAAAAATGGTGCGTTAGGCTGTGTCTCTTGCTCCTAAGGGAGAGACTCCCATCATCCCTTCCTCTGTTCTCAGGTTGTACTTTCCTTAGTTTCTAGTGTAGTACTTTCAGCTTGAGAAGCTGGTACTGTGATGACCATTTCATCTCACCCAACATCAGAAATAAAACAGACATCCCTAGGAGAAACAGTGTTCTTGGGTTCACCAGTGAAACCATGGTGTCCAGAGGAGATGTGATGGAGCAGTTGGATGTTCTTTGGTGTGTGGTGCCTGAGGGGGAGCCTCTTCACCAGTGATGGGCCAAGTTAACATCTGTGGGTAGAGAGGCTTTTCTGCTGAGATTGACAGAGAAGTCTGCAGTGATTTATGTGGCTGGTGGTCTTCATGGAGAGCTTCCATGTGATGGCCTGAGAAGCGCTCTGATGTTACTAAATTGGGATCTTTGCTAACTCAGGCTAATATTAAAATGAATTTCTAATTCCTCAGTATTAGCTCCCTTGACCATAGTTTTTACAACAACAAAAATTGCTTATGTATGTAAATTAATACAGCAAAATAGAAGAGGGTTGAGATGATTGTCTAGAATGGTTTGAGGCACAGGAAGGATTAAGCAGACTCAATTTAAAAAAGAAAAAAAGCTAACTTCTGCTTCATAAGAAACTGTTAAGTTGTGCAAACCCTATCTAAGGTGGGGTGGTTTTTTTTCAGTGCATATATGAGACCAAAAATATTATTCTATTTGATGTTGCATAAATCCCAGGCACTAGCAGTATATAATAGCTAGCATCTCTAGGAATTCATATTACTAGAGGAATTCAATTCTCTTCATGAGAAGCATACTGTTCGCTGTACTGGATAGGACCATTGGTCCAGTTTCTGGCTATGAGGACTTTTGCTCCTGACCAGTGTTGCCTCTGGTCTTAACTGATCAGGTTCAGCCACATCCTGCAGGAATGGCACAACCCTCAGCAGACCCATGAGGATGTTTGCCTGATAGTGTCTGCCGCTCTGCTTGCACAGGACCTTTTCTTGGTCCTTTCCTTTTATGATGCCATCTGCGACCTGCCTTCCCCAGTGGCTTAGTAGTCAATATAGCGTCTCTCCTAGAGACACAGCTTTTGTAATCTGCCTACACGTGGTAAAACATGAGTTACTTCTTTTTATTTCTACATGTAAAACATTTAAAAATAAGAGGTTTTGATGTCCTTCGTTCTGCAGAAAACTCACCCACAGTGAAGGGAGGCACTGGAAAACCCAAAACGCAGGGAAGCATCTGTGGTTATAAGGGGGACAGGCAGCAGAGGCCAAACTTGAGGCTTTTTTGTGGAAAAGTGGATTGTAACCTTAACTTGCGTATCAACAGAGGCTGTAAGACATGGTAGATATCACTGTGGGAATAAAACTGAAACCTGGAGTACCTTGCTGTTACTGTGTAGCTACTGCTCTGCTGCAGCATTTCTTCTGGGATGGAGAGTTTTGACTCCATTATATGCATTTTCAAAATGGAGTGCATATAGGTAGATATTGGGCCATGTCTGCTTCTAGGTGGTTAACTTGCTCATTAGACATTTCTTCTCACCTAGACTTCACACTGAAAGGGCAGAAAAGAAAACTGGGCTGATTCTGAGCCCTGCAGCAGCCTTTTCCTTCTCTGAAAAGGGAAAAATAGTTATCTCAGCCCAATATGTGTGCTGCTTACATTTCTTTGTCTCTTTTTTTTCTTTGTGGCCCCCTTTCTTTTTTTAATGCGCATACCAGCCATCGTCAGAGGAAGGTGTCTGTTTTGTGGGAGACATGAGATGAGGCAGCTGCTATAGGCTTTGGGGAAACAAGAGGACATAACTCTTAGTGGTATCAGTTTAAGGTGCTGATGGATTAAATGGCAGATTCAGACAGACAGGTTGGTGTCCCTGACAATATCAATGATGTGAGGGGTTAATTAATGGCACATGCCTCATTTAGAGCTGGAGAGGCACCAGCTGGGCAGACCATGAGATGGATTTGCTGAAAGAGCATCACAGCTGAAACTGGATGTGTTGGGTTTGTTCTTGCAGAAATGAGCTCTTCAGGTGGACTTTCTGACACCAGCCTCATTGGCTGTGCTCTAGGGGGATTTACTTGAGTTGTAGATAGTGTGTTTGTGCATGTTTATATGTGTGCTTTACATTCGTGTGTGTATCCCATCGTTGGCTCCCTAAAGGTCTTAGAGAAGCTAAGGGTCTTCTGAGAGAGGATATCACCGATGGCTGCTAAAGAGCCAACAGAAAGTTGGGTCCTACTGAGCACACTAACTCCAATCCAGGAGGGTGTTTAATAATGTGCTGAACTTTTAGCATGGGAATAGTTACAGTAGGTCAAAGTACATGCATAAATGCTTGGCTGGTCTGAGTCAGGTTGCTCAGCTTTTTGCAAGATGGAGGCTGTAATGAGCAAGACTGCTCACAGTAATAGTGATATTTCCCAGCATTCAGCCATGACGGTGCTTTTCATCTAAGCACTTTATACAGGGTGTGGTTTTGCCTCATTTTAGTAATGGAGAAGGTCTTTTGCTCAAGGTTACCCATCAGGCCAGTGGCAGATTTGCAAGTAAAAGTCAAGTCTCTTGAGCCATGGGCCTGTTTCGGGATTAAGTTCAACTGAGCTTCCTTGAGGAGCCACTATCTCATATGGATGGATGGTGCCTACTGCAGTGCAGCTCTCATTCCTTTGGCTCTACCACCATAAAAAGTCACTGCGTTAGGAATTGTTAGTTGTCTCTTGGCCTCCACATCTCATATGGGTAAGTGTATTGGGTGATGGAAAGAGTGAGCAGGACCCCTTCTTCCTTCAGTCACTGCGAGTGATGATGTCCCCACGCCTTTTCCTGTGGGGCTAAGCTTGTTGTGGGGGCCTGCGGAAGAGGCATTGCTCATCAGTCTCATTCAGGTTTCCAACAGGAATAAGCACCACCACTGGGTGCGAATTTTGCTGCTCATCCTATAGAAAGAGAGTTGTTTGAGCCGGATTTGAACTTCTTGCACCTCGACCTGTTGGCTGTGAGCCCTTAGTTCTGTGAGAGGAACAGGGCACACACGTGAAGCAGTCTTTTAGAAGCAAAAATTGGCCTATTCAATTCATCTGGCCAGGACCATGTAAGGTATTGCTGGGAAGGTTGTGGCCACTGTGCATGGCCAGTAACAGCAGCGTGTTTTTGTGCTAGAGGCAAGAGGTTCTTCAAGAAAATGTTTTCCAAAAACGATTGTGTGATTGTGTTCCTTCATATAACCCAGAACCCCACATTTCAAGCAGATGCTTCATTTTTAGACAGCAGCTAAGTGAAAACCAAACTGCTTGAAGCAGGTGTGCTGATATGTATTATTAGGAGCAGGGAGGTGAATTCTTCATTTCTCTGTTATATATGTGGGCAACCTCCAGAAAATAGGTGTGTAATTACTGATTAATCAAATATTGGAATTAATGGGATAAAACAGTACATTAATGGAAAATATTCAACATGTATATTGTTCCTTATCAGTTTGTTGATTTTGTAATAAATACTGACTTGGGTGAAAAGCCACTGAATGATAGGTAGCATTGATGCTGTTTCATCTTAGAAGTTCTGGTACTGTAGGTTGCTACATATCTTTATAGGTTATCAAATGAAAGATAAACATGTCTGAACAGCTGCCGTTGACTTAGGAACACTTTGAGAATATATAGGCTAAGTTTGCCCTCTACTGGATTGCAAAATTACATCACTGACTTTACGACCAGCTAGAGAAGTTGTGTTCTTGTTATTCCCAAGGAAGTTTTCCATTACATGGTATAACACATACACACTTCATCCTCATGACTATGTAAATTTTTGTGTCATCTTTCCAGTCAGTCACCTTTGCTATGTGAACTGTTCCCTGAATTATTTTGTGAAGAGTTTTTCCTTTTAAAAAGGACTCTATACAGTGCTACTTTTGAATAGAGGGGTTTTTTGCCTTTGGATGGAAAGTTTCTGCAGTGGGAATAATTCTGAACATCAGGAATAAACTAACAACTGATTGACAGTAGCCATCTGCACGAACAGATCCGCTCTTTTCCCTCTGACAGCTTGTTTCTAGCAAAGGCTGGGGTCTCCAGCAAGCTGTAATCACAGCCAGGGAATAGCCCCCGAGGGGCTGCAGCTCCTGCTCTTTCTCTGCCAGTCAGGCTGCCTGCCACGTATTGACTGAACGCCTTTAGCGTGGATGCAGCCGTTTGTAGTCAAGGCATGAAATTATGCTGCATCCTATTTCTAAGCATGTAGTGGGATTTTGAGGCTCATTTGTTTTTTTGCTTTTAATAATAGTAACAAACATATACATCTGTGACAGACTGTATTTTGACATCAGTTCTACAGGGTGATCCCAGAGTTATGAGGTCATAGCCATGAAAGCTAATTCTGCCTTTATTGAATCATAAGGTATATGAGGCCAGATGCTCATCTAATGTAAATCAGTGTAAGTTCTCTGACCTGAACGGAGTTGTGTTGATTTATGCTGGCTGAAGATTTGTCTCATTTTTAATGTCATTTCTCATTTGTTGTTTTCCTCTGTTGGATGGGCTTGTAATAAAGGTTTATTGGCCTCATCACGCCACTTCAAATTTCTGTCCTTGCTTATCATTTTTTGGTCTCCCAGGTTCTGTTTTGCTACCAGAAATGCTATGTCAAACATATATTAGTTCCAAAAAGAAAATCAATGGCTGACTGGACAATGCTCAGTAGATCTTTGTTCTGACCCTGTGTCCAGATTTTATTGGTACTGAAAAAGCACCATCCAGCACAGTGGGGCAATATTATCACTATCTGTGGCAATGCCAATAACATGTTATGAGCAGCTGATGACAATTTGTAGGGCTCCTTTTACAGTTCTCCTGTAGTCTTCCTTGGAGCCCCCAGCAGGAGTGTGAACCAGAAAGCCATGTTGAGAGCTGTTGTGCTGACAAAGCTCAGATATTTTTGCTACGAAGTTGTATATCCACACCCGGGTGTGCTAGAAGGTTATGGTGAAAAGCCCTGAAGCTAAAAAAGCTCTTTCCAATAGCAATATAGTTTTCCAAAGCCAGGAGGTTGCTTTTTTGTCATGATAGTTTTATATATGGATGTCCTGGTTTCAGCAGGGATAGAGTTAATTTCCTTCCTAGTAGCTGGTACAGTGCTGTGTTTTGGATTTAGGACCAGAACAAAGTTGATAACGCACTGATGTTTTAGTTGTTGCTAGGTAGTGCTTACACTAGCCAAGGACTTTTCAGTTTCCCATGCTCTACCGACTGAGAAGGCTGGAGGTGCACAAGAAGCTGGGAGGGGGCACAGCCAGGACAGCTGACCCAAACTGGCCACAGGGACATTCCATACCATGGGACGTCATGCTCAGTACATAAACTGGGGAAAGTTGGCTGTGGGGGGCTGCTGCTCGGG
>NW_008796181.1:2452367-2465164 GCF_000699145.1 Aptenodytes forsteri
TATTATTATTATTATTATTATTATTATTATATTTTATTTCAATTATTAAACTGTTTTTATCTCAACCCACGAGTTTTTCTCACTTCTACTCTTCCAATTCTCTCCCCCATCCCACCGGGGTGGGGGGGGAGGAGTGAGCGAGCGGCTGCGTGGTACTCGGTTGCTGACTGAGGTTAAACCACAACAATGGATAACCCGAAAGAGGCATGAAGATTGAATATTATCTGAGCTGCCCACCAGTCAAGACTGAATTTGGAGATGAGGAGGAAACCAGCATGTCTTAGAGCATCAGGTAATAGAAGGGGAGATATTTCTGGCTGGCTGATTTCTCTATTTATTTCACCATCAATTTTGGAGTTAAAGTGAGTCCCTGGGAAAATGGGGTAGGTAACAAATGTTCAGTGGTGAAAGGTGTATGATAAATAAATGTGCCCATAGCTCTATAGTTCATCTCAGGGGCAGCACCTCCAAAGCAGGCAGAAGGGTGTCAGCTGCTTGCGTTTGGGAAGAAATCTTTTTTAAAAGAACAAAAAAGGAACAAGCATTTGGATATTTGAATGCTGGGTAGGTGGAAAAGGAGGACCACTGTACCAGTGGAGAGCCCACTAATTGCTCTGACCAGGGAGGCTTCTGTAAAATTCTAGGGGGGTCAACCTCATCAGCCTTTGATTTCTGAATCTCCTTAGGAGAAGTCAAAGCTTGGCATTTGTCCCAGTAATTCATGTCTTGTAGGTCCCAGCCACTCTCTCAATATCTGTGGGAACTTTGTGCTGTGGTTTCTTAGGCTGGACAAATTCTGATTGCACCGGGGAATGTGTCTGAAGCAGAAACCAGCCGAAACTCCTCAAATCAGGAGGTGTAACTGCACAGAGAATAGCTCTGCTGAGTAAGGAGTTTCTGTGATTTAGGGGTTGGGTTTTTTTCAATCGTTCCCAACTAGCCCCTCTGTGCTGAAGTAGAACTGCATGGAGGTCCCATCCTGGATGTCCTGAATCCCGTGTTTCCTGAAATTTGAGATTTCAGGACTCTTTGGGTGCAACAGAACTGCTCTGCAGGGAAGATGATAAAGCTCTGCTTTTTAAGTTTCATGAGCAAGGCTGGTTATGGAAGGCAGCACAGAGGGTATTCATCTGCTGCGTGGACCCTGCTCAGTGCCTGGAGGAGCTGGATGGGGTCTGCTGGGTGCAAGCAGACCTGCAAATTCTGCCATTCGATGTAAATGTTTTCCTCTTCATTAGTGAACATTCAAGAACAGAGTATTTAGGTACAACTTGAATGGTTGCATTATTGCTGGGCAAGCTCTTGTCTTGACACTAATGACTTTACTTTTGGCCTCTAAGTGACATTATTAGGACAAATCCTGAACACCAGTATGTGTTTTCTAAGGATAAGCCTGGAATAGAGCTAGTAGTGTCCTAATTTTTCCACGGACTGATGCACAGAGAAGCTAAGATCTGGGTCCTCAAAGGTTTTTGGCACTTAATGTCAGCGTTGTGAGTGCACTAACAGGCCTTGATTGCCCTGAACAGCCTCATCTTGGACCTGTGCCCATATTCTCTGCTCATGGCCCAGGAGCTCTGTTTGAGCTTGGGCTCAGATGTCCAGGGCTTGCCTGAACTATGTTGTAGGTGTCCCTAAGCCCAGCCCTGTCTCCTGCTGTCCTGGCGCTGACTGCCCTCCCTGGATGCACCCCAAACCTACAGTGTTGGTAGCTTGTCTCCAGACTGGTCTCCTGCTGGAGCTCTCCGAATAGACCTGGACCTGACCCACCTTTACACTGTGTGGGTGGACCTGTTACCACCCTGGCCCTGCTCAGATGCTGTGGGACAGTGCCCTGCCGGTGAGGGCTCGCGCTGTGTCACCCTCGGCTCCTGGCTCATTCTCCCTCGTGGAGAAGCCCTGCTTCTGCTGCTCCCTGGCACTCAGCCCGGTTGAAGTCAGTGGGCCATTTACAGACATTTCAAGAACTGGCCCGTGTCTTGCCTGAGGCCATGGAGCAATATCAGCAGACATGAGAAGTCTTCATTGAGCCATCTTTCTTTTGTGCTGCATCGATCCTCAGTAATTAATAAGATTTACAAACTTACGTCCATTACTTAATTGCTTCTGTATTCATAAAAATGTCACAGCATTTTAGTTCCTTTTACATTTAGAGGCTAGAACTATGCAATCTGTGGGGCAACATGCAAATTTCCACTTTGTTATAATATAAACCTGGCAGATAAAGACATGAAGGTCTTTGTTGTTAGCTCAGGCCTGAGAATTGACCACTGCAGACTACAGGCTATTTTAGTAAAAATATACTAATGGACCTATGTCCATTTTATTTGTGCAGGAGCCTGGCTCTGATTTCAGTTCTCTAGGTATCGCAGAGTTAGCATGTTAACTCAACTGGTAGTCTTCCATTTTTATTTTTAAAAACAATAGCTATGGCATCAGAATGAATCTGTGGGAGTTATAAAGGAAAGAAAATAATTTCTCTTAAGTTCCATCATCTCAGCTCACATCTAATTTATTCACTTCATAGATGCATAAATTCACACAGAAGTCAGACTCAGCTGAAAACAGAGTAGATGGGAGTATTTATTGCATAGGCAAGAGCAGCCCGAGGAACATCAGGAAAAAGAGAACACCAAAATACGTATTCTGAACTCCTGTCTCATAAGCACCTTTGATTTCAAATTCTCTTACAGAGAGGGAAATAGTATCAGAACAACTGCTTTAACAGGCTTTGCGTTACAGCTGACTGGGGAACAGTTTTATCTGTTGTACCAAAAAGTGCCTACTTTTTACTTAATTTTAAAAAAATGGCAAAGATTTTAAGAGGGAGTAAGGCATAACAACTGTAATGGCCAATCTCATGCAGCATTTGGAGTTACATCAAATTGCTCCACTCTGACTTTGGCCCCGATTTGTAAGGCCTGTTTTCAGTTCACAAGTTATTTTCTTTGCGTTCTGTAAAAACGCTGAACACTTGAATTTCAAGGAGGTAGCAAGCATTTGTGTGGAAGTGAATGGGAGACAGAAGAGAGTGAGTGGCTGCCTAAGGTTAGGATCTCAGTCTACTTCTAACTACAGTAGCAGACGTAGGAAGATAAATTTTGTCCCTCAGTAAAGCCTTGAGAAAATAATGTCATTTTCTCCCTAAAAACTGCTTCCAAGCTCTCCTCCTCAGCTCTTCAGGATATCTGCATGTGTCTTATAGCTCTTGGCCCTAGAGGACTTTGGGTCCCAGCTCTTCTGGGTGGGAAGGGCTGAGGAGAGGATGCCTTGTCCCAGAGCTGTAGGGTGGTTGCTGAATGTTGGTTTGCAGGCAACCCAAGCACACAGGCAAGCTTTGGAGCACCCTGGCTACTCAAAACCAGGCCACTTGAGTGCAGGAGCCCAGGTGTATATGAGCCCAGGCCAACTTCGCAGGTCACAAACCCCGATGCCAATGGAGCTGAAGAGATACCAGAGTGAGGTGAGGGCTGAGCAGTAATTCTCATGATTTCAGCTTTAGACTCAAATATCTAAATTCCACTTACGTCCTGCTTTAGGCCTCCAGGTCTTCCACTGGCCCTCATTCCTTTTGCTCCATGTGTTTCCCTTGAAGAACTACTGTTTTCCTGACTCTGCCCATTTTGCTATGTGCTTGATCTCTGTGTCTTTTTACAGCATGGATTTGTTAAAACGTGCTGTTTACATTTTGAATTTGCCATTAATTCATCCTTGGAATCAGTGATTCCACTTCTATAATGCATTTTGTTTGACTTTATAAATGATAATTGAGATGGGTTCACTTTGTAAAACATCTTGCAGACAGCTATCACAGGAGTCAATAGCTTTTCTTATATAAAACATGCAACGGTTTGTTACAAAAGTCTTTTAAAATATATTTTTAGCTTAGTTTGTGAGAAATGGTAGCCTGTTTTTTTTTTCAGCAGTCTGTACAATTGCACTTGATGCAACAGTTATGGGGGGCTTATAGGACTCAACTTCTCTGGAAATTAGAGGCTTAATAAATACTTAATCACATATTTTCAAACTGAACAATATTGAGATGCAATTTGCCAGTTTTGATAAATAAAAGTTTTCATGGCCAGAATTTCCTTTCCACAGAAACATTCACGTTTTCTTTTTGCTTGTTTGTATTTGGTTGCATTTGGAGCGGGGGAGGGAGAAGTTTTTGCTCTCTTGTAACCATGCTTTGGCTTTTCACGCCCTTGTTGTTTCTGGTTAAGATTCCTTGTGCAAATCACATTGTCCGTATCCAGGATGCGTATAATACACCTGGTAAAGAATACAGTAGTTGAAAGCAAATGTCATTTAACCAAGGATCCAGGCCTATAGAAAGAGTTAATGGCATATGAACTCCCATGATGCAAACCAGCTGCATTTCAAAACCAAATTACTCATGCAGAGTATTTTTTTCTTAAAAGAATTCAGCATAAAAATATATTCTTGTCTGTAAGAGAAGGTTTTAATCAGCTTTACTTCAAAATGTTTTCTTTTTCTGTATTCCAAACACTGAACTTCATAGTTTCATTTGTACTGATATTTAATAAATTGGTTTTGTTTTTCAGCCATGACAAGACAAGATGAATTTTGTGGAAAAGGACTGTCTAATGGAGATATGGTGTATAATTTGGATGATGAATTACCGGAGAGCCAGAGTAGCCTGTCCTGTGGTCATTTTATTGTTCAGTGCAGTAACGGAGTTAAGTTATATTTACATTTTCTAATTATATTTTGTTATGCAAAAAAATTATACGTAAATATCCTCTTGCCAAACCAACCACTGAACTCTATTCCTCTCTCCTAAAAAAAGAAGGAGAACAACTAAGACTGAAGTAGAAAACAAAATAGATAATGAAAGCCCACTGAAATCACAAAGAGGCTCCGCACTGCATTCCAGACAAGCATCCTGCTTTTCATCACAGCCATGGCCTTCGCTTGTCCAAGCTCAAAGTCTCCTCCTGCCAACAGCCTTGGCCAGGATCCCTTGCTCACTGCTGCTTTGGGAAGCACATCTTTAAAACCCCTTGATTTTGGGATCAGCCAGGGAATGTGCTTGCTAGAGGTGGTAGCATCCAAAAGGCTGTTTGAAATTATGCTCCCCTGTGCCACGTGCAAAGGAGCTATAACGGCAACACAGTGATCAGCTCACAGCATACGCCATCTTTTCCCCCACAGACTCCAGGCACAAAGTCTTTTGCTCCGAAGGGATGGCTCAAGCTTTGGTGCTCCTCCGTGCAGGGTGGTCACTCGGGAGCTGGGTGAGCTGCCTGGGCTGTTACTCCTCTGGGGTAATTGTAGAGAGGGAGGGACAACGTTCTGAGCAAGGGGTATTTTTTCTCATATCTTTCTGTAGAATACCTCAGCAAGCTACTATCTGCATCACTGTACCGGAGCAAAACAGTATTGTTGTTATTTATTTATTTAAACGTGCTGTATCTGCCTAAGTTAACTGAGAGTCTACAGAGGTCCCACTCACCTCCCTACAATGAGCACCAATAGCTGAATTTCCTAAAGCCCATTACAGTCAGTGGATTTAGTTTATCCATTTATATCTATGTGTCTTTGTAAGAGAAGGAAAGCATAATCCTTATTCCTTTTGATGGGACTTCTAGAGCTTGTTGTTTGCTGCTTTCCAGGCATTTGTTGCAATGAACACCATGTTCCTTACTTAACTGTTTCCCCACATTTAAATGACTGTGTCTAAATTAGACACAGTAGGATGCATTAGAAAGCAAATTAAGATGTATTAATTTATGATTCCAAGTAAAGTAGAGCTTATGACCATATCTTTTAACGAAAATAAAGTCTGAGGCAGGTTTAAACTTTGGTTCTCCTACCCCAAAGCTGGCAACCTAACCTGATAGTTAGAAAAATTAATAATAACTTTCCCAAAGCTCCTTTTGCTTCCACTAGGAAGAGTGCTGGCCCTGTATTAGGCAGCACTGAGTCTTTAATTGAAGGCAAAATGATGATGTAAGTTATTGTTTGCATTCTAAATACCTTGATTTAGAGCTGAAACCTGACAAAAGCAATTAGATCCCTGGCTATTCTTCCTAAATGTTTTAGGCATTCAGAGACAAACGCTTGGTCTGGACCCCTTACTAACACTGGAAAAACAATTATTCTGGTGTAATATTGTATATTTTTGGATAGAAGTCAGGGCCGTGTTTGCTCCAGCATTTTATAAATGTGATAAAAGGTAGGCCCTGCTCTAGAGAATTCACACTTTCATAAACTCAAATAATGAAAGTTAAGTGATTGGCACAACAGATTAACTAAAGCCTTGACTTTGATGAACTCCATAACACCATCCTAACAACTGGTTCACACCAATAGACAATATAGATTACTTGTAGGTATGATATCCACGTCTTCAAAAGGACTTAGGTATCTAATCTCAAATAATTGAAAACTTCAGTTTAACTTACTACATGCACCTAGGAACAATAAATTGTGTGTTACAATGCATATGTTGCAAGATTTGATCATCCACTGTAATGAAATTTCACTGAAAGTCCACTGAAAAGTAGAGCAAAAAATATCTGCAGATGTGGTAGGAACATCATCCAACAGCAAGAAGCATTAGCATTGCCCTCAAGGTGGAGAGGAACTCGGAATGAATTGACAGGCTTGTATCAACCTCTTGTCGTAAAAAAAAGGAGTAATGCAATTAAATGTGGTCTTATTTTGTTGAACTATTTTTGTCAGGCACAGGGTGTTCTGAGGTGATACAGATAATTAGCAAAGAAATTTAATCATCCGTATCACAATGAAAGAAAAAAAAAATTGTCTCTTTAATCAACATAGAGCCACCTGATCCGAAATTAGAATGTTTCAGTATGTCTTCCAGGCTAGAAAGTCTAGTTAAAAATTAATGGAAGTTGGCAAGCATTAAATTTTAATCAACTAGAGCCACCTGATCCGAAATTAGAATGTTTCAGTATGTCTTCCAGGCTAGAAAGTCTAGTTAAAAATTAATGGAAGTTGGCAAGCATTAAATTATCTACCTAAAAGATCCTATACAATTTCATGAATTAAATGGAAATACATTGATATTCACAAAATAAGTTCTCTGCAAGACTACTGCATTGAAATAGTGAAATAGTGAAATAACATATACCACAGGCAGCATGCCTTCTGAGCAACACGCCATCACTAGGGCATGCATTAAAAAGAAGGTTCATTCGTGGGTCCAGATTTTCTACTCGGCTAAATTGGGAACTGTACTATTTTATACCAATAGTGAGCTTGACTCATGCTGGAGTTGCACGTTGAAGGAAAGTTTATGGCTAGGCTCTGGCTGTAGCTGTGGGATTCAATGGCAGGACTTCTGTTGGTTTCGATGGGATGAGCTTGCTTGGCTCTTAACACTTGGCATTTTCTTGGCAATATGTAAGATTCTTCTTGGTTCTAGGACTTGTGGTTTTGATATCTTTCCAACTTGGCTGGAATCGCTGTCAGGAGTGAACACCTGAGTGAAGGGGACTTTGATGCTTTTTGCCTTCTCAACGTAATTGTCATTAAAAAACGTAGCTGCCAGAATGGTATTGAAAGTAATTAAAATTGCTTTAGAGGATAAAATCTGTTGCATAACAAACTTTCAGATGTTTAACACAAATCTGTATATTTTCAATTCAGTGAATTTTTCAGAATGAAAAAACTTAGCACATATGTTGCTTTTAGTGTACTGTGTTTTAGTTATGCTTTTGTGTATTTTTATGTGTTTGTTTTTTAAAACTCTGAAGTACCCACTTCTGCTGGGAGGAGCTGGGTAGCACAGGATACTCTTAACTTAGCAAAGACAATGTGATCCATTGATTAGGCACTAGAATTGGTGCAGTCCAGCTGGAAATCCAAAGTACATTTAAGGGTAAGGATACTTGCTAGAAGAGAGTAATGAGGTATACGTCATTTCTACTACAGGACTTGTAGGTTTTAAAGTATAAAAAATACTAGCTCTGATTAATCAGAAGGGGAAGCTGCTTGAAAAGCAAGGTCTCGTAATGCTTCCTATTAGTGTTTTCCTGTTGCCACTAGTGAGTCTAATGATTCTGCCGAGATTTTCCTAGCATTCCCATATATTTAAATTTCATACGCCCAACCGTTATGCAGAAATTATATTCTGAATGCTTTTCCTCCTACTCTGAATCCCTTAGCAACTTCAACAGTTTCATTCATGGAAAAGTAATTATTTGAATTCTGTATATTTTTAGCTTTTATTAATGGAGTTGAGAAGCTGGAAATGTGAAAAAACAGAAACTTTGAGGGGGAATCTATACTTCTAGTAGAAATCCTCCAGATTTTGCCCTGCTCTCCTAGCCCACAGCTGTCAACGTTGCCTTACGCCCAGGCTGCAGTATGGAGTATATCTGTTGCCTGTCTTAGCAAGAAACCTCACATGCTCAATATGGATAGGGACTCATTTGAGTCCCAGAATTTGAAATATATACTTGGTACCTCTACCTAACAAAGTAAAAAAACAGCACATCCAATAGTGCTATGGATCTTAGTATGAGATCTCCCATCTGATCTGCTTTTATGAGAGCACGGTGGAAGTTTCTGTCTAGGCTAGTTGAGGTGTCAGCATAACAACATGAAGACAGTGCCCCATGTGAGCCTGTAAGCTCTTGGGTTTACCAGGGACTACACGAAAACAAGCTGGGGATCTCTGTACCAGTGTTATGGTCTACTTGCAGCTGAATAATTCACTCGCGGATAATGGGGAGTTGACTGCATTCAACTATCAGAACAGGTTGCCTAGCGAGGCTGTGTGGTCTCCATCCCTGGAGGATTTCAAGACATGACTTGACAAAGCCCTGAGCAACCTGGTCTCACATCAGAGCTGACCCTGCTTGAGCAGGAGGTTGGGCGAGAGGCCTCCTGAGGTCCTTCCAGCCTGAATGATCCTCCGATCTCAATCATTTGGGTTGAGTTCCTCCTCAGTGTTTCTATTGAAAAGCACTAGCTTTCCTGCTTGCTTGGCAGAAAATGCAAATCAGACTCCCCTGATGCTCAGTTAAACCTGCTGGCTCAGTGAAGGGAAGAAGATGTGGGTCTCATGGTGAAACACTGTGGTGTGGACCTGGGTCTGATGGGATGTAAGCGACAGGGAGAATTCAGGGGGAAGGCCTGATCTTAGAGAGCACAGTCTTGAAATCAGGCTGGAGAGAAGCCTGGCTGGAGAGGAGCCTGAGCACAGGCTTGTGGGATCAGGCTGACAGGAAAAAGATGGGATCCTTGCAAAAAGGTCTGACTGAGAAGAAAAAGCCATTTGTTATATTTTGAAAACATGAATTCTTTTATTGGGGAGAATAAAAAGTAACCTTAAATTAAGGAGAGGAAGCAAAATCCTGACACTCTTAGAACTGACTTTTTGTACAACAGCTGTTGTATTTGTCTGTGGTCTTACATCCTTAAAATATTTTTCTTTAAAAATACTGAATAAATAAAAGTCTGTGCTCTGCAGCCAGCTAATACTGTGTGAAATTAATTCTTTCCTTCTATTCAGAAGGACTGTTCCCAGGCTTGTTGGGCTAGTGAGAAGGAGAGCCAACATCAAATGCATTGAATGGGTTTTATTTGATAAAATAAATTCTCCCACTCTCTTATCATCATAGCTTTAAATAAAGTATTGTGAATAGGATGTAAGCACTGTAGCCTGTGTTCCCTTTCAGATAAAGAAAGTCAGCCGCGGAGTACTGAATCCCACAAAGAATAGAATATCTATAAGGCTTTTTTTTTTTTTTTCTTCCATATATCTCATTCTGTGATGGGTGTGAGAAAAGCACATTTCCTCAAAATGGCCTATAAAAATGTTGGTGGATGAAGATGCCATGTTGGTTTTGTCATAGCATCTGAGATATGGAGAATATCTCTAGATCAGTTATAAAATGAAGCCTGTCTGAGTTCCCAGGGTTTTCCTCCTGGTACGCACCTTGGATACGAATGGACAGATTGCAGAAAAAACCCTCCTTATACAGGGGTTTCACTTAAGATCTTGCTGTTAAGATGCAGCTGAGTCTGGGCTGAACTTTCCCATGTTTATATCAAAAGTGATTCTACTAGCAAAGGAGGTGCACTGGGACTAAACCAATGAATGCAAAAGTCATGAATTTTGACAATTTTCCTGTGATAAAAAGCCTGACATGATGAAGAAACATTTTCATGTTTTATTGAGGTTTCCTGGGCCAGATCTTTGGCTTTAAATACAGAATAACCACCAGCAAGCTTTTTAGCTACTTAAATCATACTACTTTCTTGGGTCCCAGGGTGACTGGCTATCTTTCCACATCATTCAAAGAAAGTAAAAAATGTTCCCTACGAAAATGTGGAAGAAATTTCAGATCATCTTTCTGCATTTCCATTTCACTTTCTAATCATGGAAAAGTTGAGTCCTTGTTTGGTGAGAGTAAGTATTTGTTGCAGCTCTAGTGACTTTCCGTTAAAATGACATGGAGAACATCCATCAAGAAGAAAGGCTCAACAGTTGTTTGAATGCTAGATGAAAAGGAGTCCAGCGGGGTTAATGTACTTGAGGGAGTAGTCTGGTAATATCACTTGTAGCTGTCTTAAACTTCCCAGATCTGAAGGACTGTTTCATTGACCATTTGCAGTGGAATCGCCTGGCCACAGCTTGGGGTACAAATCTGCGGCATGACTTAGTCTCCCAGTTCAACATCCGAGAGCAAGTCTTAGCTGTTCCATCAGCCAAACAAAAGCGGCTCAGACATCAGAAATACCAGCCAAAGTAACGATCAGCAGAACCCGAGGTCTTTGGGAACACGAGGGATGCGGTTTTGGAATCATTTGAGGAAGTGACACAACTGTCATTTCTTAAACAGACGTTTTAATCCGTAACAAAAAAGGATTTTGTTACTGTCACTCAGTTTGGAGTGGGTCATAGGATAATTTAGGCTGGAAGGGACCTCGGGAGGTCTCTAGCCCAACCTCCCGCTCAGAGCAGGGTGAGCTCTGAGATGAGACCATGTTGCTGAGGGCTTTATCCAGTCGGCTCTTGGAAACCTCCGAGAGTGAACTCTGGTCTTAAAACTTTCAGAGAGAAAGTGTTTTCTCAAAGTGTCAAATGAGTCAAAAAAAGAGAGAACTAAAAGCTGTAAATCAAGAATTTCTCTCTGATAATGGGATTTTTTTGCCCCAAACACCAATGTCATCATTTTGCACAGTGTTGCAAAACACTGACTTTTGTTTCCTATTTCTTGTGAAATCTCTGGTTTATGGTGATGGGAGCATAGTTCATGGCAGAAATGGAAACACAGTGAGGTACAAACGCTGGCCAAATGGACCCTGGTTGGTGTTTAATAATAAGAAAAACAACTCAACAACTGGATGTTGTCAAAGGTGAAACTAAGATTTTTTCCAGTAGTCTCAACTTTAAACAAAGCTGTTTTAATCAAGACAATTGCTATCATTATGCCAATAGCACATAAATTAAATATTAAATAAAAATGAGCAGACAAACCCAGTTATGACAAAGCTGAGGGGAAAATATCCAAAACCCCACTGTTGCCAGAGTTCAATATACGGTAAGTAATTCTATTGGTGTATAAAGTAATGCAGGAGGCAAATGGGACCTCTAACTGTGAAGCAGATAACAAATATTTTGTGTTCATACACAATTAAAACACCTGAGGGTAAAATACTGAGATGCAACAGGAACTGCCTGATAAAACATCAAAATTGAAGTAAAGAAAGCAAGAGATGAGAGTTTAAGGAACATAATGAAGAACTTCCTGCTCAAGATGCAACATGTATGAGGTGTAAGCAGTTCCCAAATAAAGACAAGGGAGAAAATAATCAAGACCTGCAAGTGAGGGGTGATTTTTGTAGAACAAAAGCTCCCACGGGTGCTCCTCAGGGGCACCGGCATCATCTGCCATTGGCATTTCCCACGAGTGTCTTGGGGTCTTGCTTCCCCATTACCGTCATTTTCAAGATACATGTTTAACGTCTTAAGTGAGAGGTTTTATATTTGAATATCTTTCAACAGCTGGGTGGCTTAAGGAAAAATGTAGTGTGAGCAACACTATGAGACTGCACATGGTGTGTCCCATTTCTAGTGGACAGCCATTGCCTTTGAAATGAAGATGCTGCAAGCTGTGAAGGACCGGAGTTCAAGGTGCTCCAGATGGGCATCACAAAAGGAGACATGGAAGTGTCTGCAGTTCCCCCACTGAAAAAAAGCCGTTGGCTTGGTTAAACCTTGGATGACAAGAAGAGTTTCTGCTTTTTCTTCTTGATTTCCCTTCTCAGCTATTAAGCAAATCACTTACTTTCTTGTCAGGGTTTCTTCTCTCCTTTTGAGTGGGCAACATCTGAAGCAGTCCTGTTCATGCCAAATGAGATCAATGGGCACCTAATTCTCCTGGAGATGACTGTAATTACTTCTGGTACATCAGGGAGAGACAAAAGAGACAGCTCCCTCGAAGGATTTTTTTCCCGTGTGCAGGCTGAGGTGTTAACCGTCGGGATGGGTGGCAAGGCTGTGTCCCTGGAAAGCTGCACCAAGGCGAGGAGGAGAGGCCGCGTTCTCGCCAGGGCAGCAGGAGAGGACCATCTTCCAGCAGCTGCTCCAGCCACCTGTGGCGCAGCTCAGCTGGGGGACTGGAGCTCACAGCAGTGGAAGACCTCACAGAAAAAGTGGGGGGACACCGCTAGAAAGGAGCAAAGGGCACGGCCGGCGTTCAGCTGCAGACCGACGCGGGCTATGCCCTTGCCTTTGCGTTCCCCCGCGGTGGGGCCGGCCTCCAGCATCCACCTGCCCGTTCCTGCGGCGTGCG
>NW_008796181.1:2465899-2466391 GCF_000699145.1 Aptenodytes forsteri
TTTTGCCTTTTTTTTTTTTTTTTTTGGGCAAAAGGAAAAATATATATTGAAAGGGTGGGGAAGGAAAAAAAAGAAAGCAGGCAGCCTCCCCCTCTGCTGCTCGTAGTCCCCTCCACTCCACACCAAAAAGAGCCATCGCAAGTGCACGCCAGTTCTTCACTAAAGTGATCCAGCCGCTGGATTAAGTAACTCTCTGAGACCAGCACGCGCACGCACACACACGGCAAAAATGAAGGAAAAGGCAATGTTTCAAACGGCTAAAATGCAAGGAAACATGATGGTAAGTGGCTGCTGCTGGCGCCTCCAGTGACTGTAAGTATGTGGCGGGGCTCCCTGCTCGGGCTCGGTGCTACCCAGACCCGTTCACCACCCGCACGGTCGGTGCGGAGCCCCCCATTGCTGGGGCTGAGCTGGCCGGGGAGACAGGCGTGGCTGCATCATTGCTTAGTGTCTGCCCCCCCCCCCCCACAAGGGGGGGGTGGGGTGGGTGGG
>NW_008796181.1:2466957-2485349 GCF_000699145.1 Aptenodytes forsteri
GAGGAGGGCGGAGAACCGGGGTGGCTTCAGAGTGCTTTGCTTTAAAAACAACTTATTTCAAATAACCTGAAGCTTGGAAAGGGTACCTGTTGGTCTCCTGTCCCCTCCCTCCTTTCAAGCAAAGCACTCGTATTTTGCCTCCCCTGTGAGGGGAAATGCTAATATTTAATACAAAGGTAGTATACGGTTCTCTCATGCCTTGCGTTGGTGCGTTCAAGAAGCGGCCGAAGTATTCTCCATCCTTTGATTAAGTTCTGTAGTAAAATGCTTCGCTGGCTTTTTAAGGAAATGCCTCCTTTTCCAACTCCAACAATGCTGCTTTTTCCAGCAGTAGTTTCTAAGAGGAAGGTGCAGTGCTATGTGACCTGTGAATTCAACTAAGGGAACTGAACAGGAACTTCTGCAAACATTTTTCCAGGAGAATTGCACAGCCTGTGTGATTGCATCGTACTCTTTTCATTATGCCTTTTAAATGCCTGGGAAACATCTGGTGCCGGAACTTTTTTAACAGGGGGAAATTCAGATTATTATTTGCTTAAGCTGCTGATCGTAGAGGTCATTATGGTCTTTGATTAGGATGTTCTCTATCAGTAAGAAAAAATAATTAACCACCTGAGATTACATTGTTTGATTAAAGTACAGGATTAACCTAATTTACATACACAATGTCACAGAATTAATAAAAACCTCTCGCACATTTTCCTCGCTGGTCTCCGAAGTCAGGGGATGATGAGCGGGCAGGGATTCCCCCACTGCCACTCAGCAAAGGGCTAGAGCTTCTGCTGGGATTTTTGGCTAGCGCTTCTGAGCGTGGCAAAATGGATCCGCATATCCACACCTCTGCGAGATGAGCAAAGGCTGGAGTGATCCATCTGCACACAGAGCTGTGTAGCAGGGGCTGTCCACAATTCAAAACCTCTGCCAGAGACAATCGTTTCGGCCTCTGATTCAAACGGGAGCAGGATCCGGCCCCCCAGGCTGCTAAGTCACAGTTATTTCTTACTGTCACTCGGGGCAGTCTCCCTGGACCTGAATGCAAGGCTTTCCTTTGAAGAATTCATTTTTGAGACACTGTCAATGAAATTTCAAGACAAGGAAACTGTTACACTGACACAGATGATTTCTTTAATTAATGCCTGTGTTTTTATGGGCCACCTAAAACACACGCTGCTGGTTTCTGTGTTAATCTGGTCTGTGGTAGCAACTGGATCTGCAGTTTATTTAAGCAAGAATTAAATTTAGGTGACTGTTTGAGCTTTAAGATATTCGGACAGATTTTTATATTTCTTCAAGATAATAATTAGTGGACCTAATCCTGAAATCTCAGATGCGCTTTCGATGGAAGTTCTAGCAAGTTAAGACTAGTGCTTTCTTTACCCTTCTCCTTAAGCTGTTGTGTAAAAAAATAGTATTTTTACTTATTTATCACTTTTGTTACAATTAAAATCAGAATCCTGAACTAGTCATGTCAAAACCTAATGCTGTGAGTGTCCTCTCTCACATACCTGGCAGTCATTGAGAATACAGGGTTGGGTGTGTGTGGAGTCCCAGGAGGTGCGTTACGGTGTGCACTGCATTAATTGCCTAGCAGAATTTGAAAAGTCATTGAAAATTCAAAGCCCACCATGGTTTTCTTTTTTTTTGTTTTGTTTGTTTTCTGGCGCTTTTGCTGTAGCTTAGAATCTTGACAAGCTTCTAACTATGTATTGATTTTCTTCTCTTTAAAAATCTTTCTTAAATTGAGCTATTTCATTCTTAAAATGATGTGACAGCAAGTGATAATACTGGCACATTGGTCCCTGGCCATGCAGTGGGCCCTTTTTAAGTGCGGTGATAGCTCATGGAGTCACTACACCTGTGATTTCTTTATTACCTAATTAGACCAGCAAAAACGAAGCCATTCTTGTGACACTGAGATAAATGTTTTTATCCCTGTGACAGTATTTCACCAGGGCTTTGTTTTGGCTTTTTTAAACAACAACATTTACCTGGAAGGGTGCCTATTTTTACTTTACTGCTCTATTTCCCATTCATCATTTGAGCCGGGGGAATGTAACTTAGAGAAATAGCTCAAGCTCTTACAATGGGATTTCTCTTAATTCTACATAAATACTGTAGGGAGTGATTAATACACAGCGGTTTCTTCTAGTAAGAACTGACATACCCCATGAGCTTTCCACAGTCTTTTTCAAGTTAATATGCAACGGTAGGATGTGGAGATAAATGTTTATCACTTTTGGAGATAAATTTAATGCACTTACACTTGATCCTAACCTTAGGTACAGCTATGTAATTTATTTCATTAAAATATTCCTGTCTTTTCCCTTACACATTCAGTTGTCAGGTCAAGGACAATAATACCAACTACACTTGTATTCTACTCTTGCCTGTGTCTTCCCAGGGACTGATCTATCATGTACACAGGCTTTTTTTTTTTTTTTAAATGGATTTGCAAACGAATACATCAAAAAGAGCTGTTTTGAAGAGGACCTTTAGAGTAGTGCCAGATTCTTCTCTTATGTACATCCATGCAAATCCTAAGAACCCAATTTGGTAGAGGTACAGCTGCAGCAAAGATAAAAAGGAGCTACTACCTTTGGATGTAGACAGTTAGGTGAGTGGAAACAATGGGCTTAGTGAGAGTGCATAGGGGTCTTGAAGGCAAAATGTAACGTGCTGTATGTGAGCACGCTGATATTTTGGCACATTTAGTTGTCAGTGAAAGGAGTGAGCACTCTGCTGTAGCTAGCTATCTCTGTTAGAAGGGTGTTGCTGTGAAACTCTTGTTCTGAATTTCGGTCTAGCCAGCAGCTGCTCTAATGTTTGGAAACTACCAAGAGAAACTGTGATGGATGTGTCACTTTTCTGCTTTACTCTGATGAAAAATTTATGAATGGGGCAAAAGAGGCAGTTCTGGTTCATTGAGAGGACTTGTAGAAGAGTCTAGAGATGTAGATGTTTAGTTTGACCATTTAAATCCCAACTCTGATAGCTGCAGTTTGGATGTACATATAAAAAAAAAAATAGAAATAAACCCACTGGCAAGTGTTATCCCCTAGGAACTCTGCTGGTATCTCTGAGGCCTCAGAGACCTCAAGGGTACAAATGGCATGAAGACTAAGCTACTCTGTCGTCCTTGGAGTGCTTCTGCTCTTCCTGGAGACACACTGGTGCAGCCAAATAGAAAATCCAGCTTTGCTCCTGCCCATTTTGTATTTCTGGTGCCTCCCATGAGCAGTAAATTCATATTAAAAACATAAGTAAAAGACATTGAAGTTCCATTATAATTTCCTGTATTTGCTGTATTTTACCTACAGGTTTATTGCTTACAGCAGTCAATCACATTGCACCGAAACATGGTGCAACATTCTCAGCCAAGAATGCATCTGTCCTACCATGGGGTAGAGAAGCTGCACAGAGATTAATTTTTCTTGAAACTCCTACACTGAAGTAGGTGGTGGAGTTTCTGATCCGGTGCAGTCTCCCTGCTACTTTGTCCTTCCCTCTGTCTCAGATTCCACTTGATTTAGAAGCCAAATGCACTCCAGATTTTGTGTGCTATTCATTTGCTGTCTACTACCTCGGCTGAAACCCCAGGACTATGTTTCAGAGCTGAAAGCAGGGGAACTATGGTAGCAGTTCCCAGGTGAGCTATCATGACTCCAAATGAAGTTTAAAGCCAGATGGAAATTCAGTTGCCAAACTACAGCAAGAATTGCAGCAGAAAATCTTTGGGGCGGCTGCTGCTTAGTGGGAGGCAAGTTATGTTTTGAGGACTGTAACAGTCTGGTATCCTTTCTGGGTCGCGTATAAAAGGGAACAAGCATTCCTGTTTGTTAGGATAATATATGCTGTAGGGGGTACAATCCATAGGAGGTACTGGAATTGCTGCATTGTGGCCCAGTGGAAAAGCTGTAAGATGTGCTGGGCCTGTTCTAATGTCATGTTGCTAGTGATGGAAATTAAGAGCCTTTGCACATTTAAGGTGGGATGGCAGAGAGCTCCACAAAGAAATATCCAGTAGAATCCCAACGTTGTCCACTTAAGGTAGAGTGTCTCTTTAGAAACATCCTTACTTAGGGGATAGAAGTGCAGAGTCTGCCCACAGTGTATTGGAAAATTACAAGGGATCCACCGAAGTTGCAGGTCCCATGAGAATTACGTGGGGCCAGGCCATCTCAGAATAACTTTGGTAGTCATGTGAAGTAGCCCACATTGCTAGCTCACTATTTAGCAATGTGAGAATAAAGGGAGGCTTGTGATCTAACTAGTAATTGCGAACGTTCGAAATCTTGAATCTGATGGTGCTCCTCACACCTGCATCTCTCTCTTCAATATTACCCAGCAGCTCCTCTGCTTCCTCTTGCTTGCAGTGAAAAAGGAACACTTTTGTGTTTGTTTCTCCCTCCTTCCTCTGAGTCGTCTGACTGTTCACAGCATAGTCTGTCCCCTCCCCTCTCTTTCTGAATGTCTTCACTGCTTTCCCAAACAGTAAGAGAGGAGAAACTGAAGGGACTGTTAGGATTTTACTGCTACCCACTTGGCTGTCATTCAGGAAAGCCCTGAGCAGCAACAGAGGCCACAGAGCTGCCTGTGCCATCAGGAAGGCAGCATTGCAGTCATCCGTATTTGAGAGGTTACTTTTGTTCATTAATGAAATCTGGATTTGCTTGATCTTTCTAAAGATAAATACCAAAAATGTATGTTTTGGAGAGGTTGATGGCGTGAGGCTTTATTTGATGAGGAGAGTTCCCCTCTCTGCACTGTGGAATGAGTCTTTCAACTGCCAGAAGATACTTCATAGCATGTTCCCTTGCACCAAGTGTCACTCCTGTATATCTCTGTTGTGGTTTAACCCGGCAGGCAGCTAAACACCGCACAGCTGTTTGCTCACTTCCCCCTGCCCCCAGTGGGATGGGGGAGAGAATCGGGGGAAAAAAAAATTAAAGTTCATGGGTTGAGATAAAGACAGTTTAATAGGACAGAAAAGGAAGGGAAAATAAAAGAATATACAAAATAAGTGATGCACGATACAGTTGCTCACCACCTGCCGACTGATGCCCAGCCAGTCCCCGAGCAGCAGTCACACCCCGCCCCGGCTAACTCCCCCCAGTTTATGTACTGAGCATGACGTCACATGGTATGGAATGTCCCTTTGGCCAGTTTGGGTCAGCTGTCCTGGCTGTGCCCCCTCGAAAAGTCCTGCTAGTGTAAGCACTGCTTAGCAACAACTAAAACATCACTCTGTTATCAACTTTGTTCTCATACTAAATCCAAAGCACAGCACTGTACCAGCTACTAGGAAGAAAAATAACTCTATCCCAGCCAAAACCAGGACAATCTTGGAGGTCGCATTTCTTGGCACAGCTTTGTACTCGCTTAGTATTGGTCTAACTGACTATGTAAAGGGGAAGGCAATAGAGAATCATGCCTGAACACACCTCCGGTTGGTACAAAACTTCTAGTAGCAATAGGCTCTTTAATGTACCTGACAAAAGCAGAGCAAGATTCAAAGCTGGAAGTTGGAGTCAGAGCATTTTGGACTAGAAGATAAAGTGCCCAGTTTTTACAGTGAAGGTGATTGAACTACTGGAGCAGTCTCTGTGGGAGTGCGGTAGTTTCTCTGGCTCTTGAAGTTCTTCATTAGAACAAGATGGGGATAGGATTCCCCTGACTAAACACTGGCTTCTTCGATGTAAACGTCTACGTCTAAGTTAGTCAGCCTGGGCTCTCTTCATAATTTAGTCAGTGGAGTCTGGGGCATGATTCATCCCATTTTCTTGTAGATATATAAAATGGGCCAGAGGACCTGCACTCTTGCATGCCAATTTCTTTCCATTGACTTAAGGAAATATGAGGTACTAGCTGAACCATAAACATCTACCCTGCAGATATCTAAGTCTTGAGTCTGTTGCTTAAGCATAGTCATAGATATTCCAGAGCATCTCAAATGACACTAAGCACCCCATTAGGCCTCTGCCGTTATGTGAGACAAGTACTGCTCTGCACATCTTTCCGGGGTTTGTCAACCACAGCTGCAGTGGGATGTAGGGATACATGAGCTGCACGTTTGGAGCTTTACTCTTTCCAGGTCCCAGCACGCTTGTGCAGAAGCAGGTTGGCTCTCGCAGCACCGCAGTCCAGCTGTAGCTGGAGAGGAGCTCCATCTCAGCCAGATGCCATCTTGCTGCAGAAATCGCTTGGTCCATGGTTTGCATGTATACAGAGCTGTCCTAGAATATTATTACACACCTCTAGCTTTAAAACTACTTAATTCAAATAGTTTAATGTCATTACAAGCGCATGCATGCATTTATTCTTCTAGGTTTGTGTGTTTGCATGTGTGTTGTCTGTACATTATTGTACTAATCAGTGACTCATGTGAGATTAAAAAAGTAAAGCCCATTTATTAAATTGTTTTATGTACTGTAAATCTTGTGTAATCTACTAATGCATAATGCTGTCACTTAGGAAGCTTGGCATTCCTTCCCAATGGAGCGTCACATTTAGCAGGTTCCCATACTGTTCATTTTGAAAAGGCTGCAGTTGAGAATAAAATTTTAAAAAGAAATATAATTTACAGAATAAGTCTAAACCATTACAGCCCAAATGCTGACAATGCATTGATAACTGCATCCCAGCTGTAGCATGCATTCACTGGTAGATGCTGTGGATTTTCTACCCTTTTAAGGATGTTGTAGCAAGCAGAGCTTGCATCGTAGCAAGCAAGGCATTGTAGACTGGTTGCCCTTGAAGTGGATTATCAAGGTTGTGTTAAAATTCTGCTTTTGCAAGACCTGGCTTTGTGCATCTGTGGTGGTATTGGTAAGGTCCTGGGAATTCCTGGAGCACCTGTGTTGTAATGCTTATGCTGTGCACTGAGAAGAAGAGTGTGTCTTGCAAGTGGTTTCCAAGCACAAAGTGTTCCCTGTGGGATCTGTATGTCCAGTGATAGCCTCTTCATTGCTGTAGAGGTAAGGGGTGGGAACAGGAGCAGTGGAATTGCCTGTGGTATTTTGACCGGGGCGGAGAATTATTGCATGTGTAGCTGAATCTGAGTTCAACCCTTGATTGTAAATAGGTGGTTCCCGATCTGTACACTTACAAGGCACAACAGAGTTGCAAACTCGGTGCACATCCAGCAACCAATACAGGATTTTGTTTGTGATTAAGGCCTCTTTCATGGTGTGACTCAATGTTTATTGACTTTATTACCAACTATGAAGTATTTCCACCATCTCATCCCTAATTACCACAGAATAATGACTTTTAGAGGTTACCCTGAGATGCACCCAAATGTGCAGTCAGAGCAAGTATGAGAAAACTGACCATTCAAGACAGTGGGATTAGCTGCAGTGGTGAATGTCGCACGCCCAGGTGAAGCGCTGGCGGTAAGCAGAGTGGTCAATGCTGTGAAAAATCCCTCAAGTTGCAGGGAACATTGGCCGGAAGATGTTGTCAATTCAGGCATGTGTAGAGACAGTTACACTTGGCATGAATTCCAGTCACACATTAGATGGCCTCATTCTGTAGTCATTATTCAGCACTTACTCAAGCAAAACTTTTGCTGAACTTAATGGGTTTACTACTCCTGCTGAAATGAGTAAGAAATCTGTCTGAAGCTCAGGTGCCTTCAGACTTGAGTCTCAACACAAAACCCCACCATGTTCTGTGTCACTAAGGATTTTCAGTATTTTTTTAAAGATAGCAAACAGTGAAATATACTGGAGTGGACAAAAAAAAAAGGTGAAGGGCAGGGTAAGAAAGCAAGCAGAAGAAGAGCAGAGGGAGGTGATTATACCAGAGGCTGCTGCAGGTTAAGAAAAGCGCTCTGGAGTTTCTACTTCATCTGATTTTGTAAGTTGTCCCCCATGGAGAACCCCATCAGCTTCTCCGTCCGATGTTTCGCAGAGCACGCTGCATGCCTGCACTTTTGCTTATGCTTGTTTTCACTGATGATGATAAACTGGAAAACATGCTGGAAATGAAAAATTTTTATTTGTTTATCATTTGGGACTGAAGTTATTAAAAACGGGGAGAAAAATTGAAATGATAGCTTGGCATGTTTTCTGTAAATACTGAGTAGTTCTTCTGCAGTGTATGATATAACCAAAGTAACCTAGAAATAAGCTTGTATTGCTCTTTTCTTGTGCCTAATTATGAGGATGTGAAAAATATGCTCATATTAATGCCTTCTCATCCGGCTGTGAGGGGGCTGAAAGTATCTCTTATGAAGATCTAGTTTGTAAAGCGAATGATTGTAATGCAGGAGTATTACTATTCATGAGCTCTGAGTTTATTGACTCTGTTAAAAACCGGATCTATGGTCCACATGAAGGATATGTAAAATGCTGTGGGTAGAGCAGTAATTCAGAAATTAATTGTAGTTCATATCAGTATGACTGAACCTTTCCTGATCTCACTCTTTGAGAGTTTTTCTCAGGGAAGGGAAGTTCATGCTAAATTCCCTGTTGCTTTTATGTTATTCTCTGTGCATTTTATTTCATTTGCATTAAATATGTATGTTTACATTTATAGTTCGTTAAAAGCTTTGTTAAGGAAGGTACTATTCAGTTGGATTTGGATATTCTTGTAGGAATCATAATCTATAAAAGATTCAAGAAATTTTAGAAATAAAATTTACTTATCTCCTTTTTTGTTCCAGTATCTTGGCTTTTACAGATACACCTTGTTTTTTATAAAGAGAGCATCTCTCACCGTTTTCTTGTTCAGATTTTAACAGAACTGCGGTCTTGGTAGGGAAAGGAGGCTGTTGGTAATATCTAAGGGCAACAAATAAATAAAACCTGTATGTATGCAATCGCAATTAAAGCAAAAATCACGTACTCCAGAGGCGTGCTCCTTGTTATGTTCCCTGTTCAGCAGTGTACTTAAGCACCTGTTTAACATTAATGGTAAGCATATGCTTAAATGTTTCTGCTGACTTGGGAGTTAGGAGAAGTCTGCCTTGCACACACAATAGTTGAACAGCCCGTTTTCCATCTGTGTGCGAGCCCAGAGCATGGTGCTAGCTGAGCATTTTCCAGGTTAATTAGATTGGCATAACAAGATCCCTAGCGGACTCTATGCAGTCATCAGCTCTTCCGCGCTTTCCGGCTATCGGGAGCTCTGCTTGAAATTGTGTATCTTTTGCTAGTAACTGAAACAGAATATTGCACTGTATTTCACCAGTGTGTTCAAATGGAAACAGAATTGAATGGATTGTGAGTACACCATAAATATCAATTTGGCTCCATATTGCTAGTGTGAATATGATGCATCCTTCAAATGCACAGTGTCTACTAAGGACTATTTGTTCTATAGAGCTACCAATAATGGCTGTGCTTTCATGAATTATGCATGTATTTGTCCCTAAACCTCACCTGACTGTGATTTGGAGTGCTTAAGATTTGAAGCTGGCTGTAAGTATAAATTGCAGATATTTTTCATAAAATATAATGTCCTTACAGGTTTCTTCGCAATATTAGTCAGAGTCCATCATGCTTGTATCTACAATAAAAAAAAAATTGGAATCAAAAGAATTCTAATTCAGTACAGGGAAAAGAAAAAAGCTTGATGCTCCAAAGTTTTGCAAGAAAAGGCAAAATTACATGAAGTCAAAGGTGATCTATCCATCTATTCACTAAAGCAAGTGAAATGAGATGGAGTCCCATTGTAGAAATAAGGGGGTTATTATTTACCAAATGAAGAAAGGAAAATGACCCCACAGTATGCCTAGAAGCAACTTGCCAAGGTGTAAAAATGTAGCAGTGAGAATCATATTAGCCGTTCAGGCCTTTTGATGGGTTAAAATGAGGAGAAAAAGCACACGCTTTTAGGGAGAGATTAAATAGATGAGTATGATCATTTTAGCTGAATTCAGTGGCACAAAATTTAGCTTTCCAGTATTTTCAGGGAGAGGCTGCCTTGGTTTTCTCTGAAGATTCCCTGTTTTCCCTGTTTATACAGTTCTATCACATTTGAATCTCTGGTGTCTAGAGACTTCTCTAGTATTTAATTTTCACGTTCAGGTTTGTTGGGGTGTTTTTAACCTAACCTCTTAAGTTTTTAAGGAGTTATATCCTTGTAAAGCATTGCATATTAACAGTGACATCACGGAAAACATTGAGACAAAGTGGGCTAATCTGCAGAACAGTGACAAATGGCTGTAGTGCTATCCTGAGCTCTCTGCTTCCTGCTGTATTAAAGAAGACACGTTATGTATAGATGCGACTAAAGAAAGGCAGAACAATGGAAGGACCGGAAGGCTTTGGGCAATTTGCATTTGGGTATGGGGAAGCTTTCAATCTCCAGTCACAATTTGAATCTATCCTAAATTGATAGTTATTGATGGTTGCTAACATCCATTGCCTGCTTGCTAATCTTTGCGTGCTGTAGGAGGAAGAGAGCCCCAGCTGCATGAGTAATTGCTGTGAACCAGCTTGCGACCACACTGCTCAGGCACTCTCTAGAGGTGACTGATGGAGTCCATGTTGCACATCACTTGGTAGGAACCCCCCTGGTCCCCAAGTGGCCTCATTACCGGAATTAAAATAATTTGTGTGTGTTTTCAGTTCGAAGGGCAGGATTCAGTCCTTCTGAATGATGTTTTTGTTCTCTGACATGCAAACGTTGTGTGTTGCATGCAGGGGTTGAGAGTGCAAGGCGTGCTGAGACAAGGCTGGAGGAGAGTCGCAGGAGGAGGAGATGTGGCTTAAGTGTGCACCGCCTCTGTGGGGCAGGCTCTGGAATGGACCGTCTTTGTGAACTGTGCCTTTTGCAGGGAGCTAGCAGCATTGCTTGTAAAGCAGCTTAGAGGTAAATTGCCATGTCCGTATGAAGCACGGACGCTCAAGTCTCGGTTCCTGGAGTGAAATAAAGAGCAAGCTAGATTTGTAGTCAGGACACACACAGTCTCCACTTATGGGTACAGTCCATATGTCAAAGAATGCTGCAGTTGGTGAATTCATGCACAGGCAGATCAAGAACTTGCAACGCATAGGAAGTGTTGGATTAGAGGATACGGAGTCTAGTTCCCAGCTATCTAAAGCAATCATAGCGTAGTGCCTTTGTCATGGTGTACATAGGAGAAATTGTGCTGGAGGCTAGTAGAGTCCATTGGATCACATGAGCTGAGCCCAGTAAACACATTTACTATCTGAAAAGTGAATTCAATTATTTCTCTTGTGCCTTGTAAATGTGTCAGACTGGCACATCCCCTCTGCTAGATTCAGTATCTTGTGCTTTCTCCTTTTGGAGATTCTCATAGTAAGCCACTTTTCCTCTCACATAACTAAACATGTAGAGACTTGTAACAAATATTAAGATTGGTATGAACAAAATACAGATGCAAATGTGTTTCTGTAAACACTGGAAAAATAGTGAAATAAGCGTGAGAAGAATGCCATGTACTGATAATAAAGAACATTGTTCCGAGCAATAAAACTGAGGAATGTGCTGTGCTGTCACGCCCAGAAGGCCTGGGCTCTAATAACAGTCACAGTACAGGTATCTCTCCAGCACAAGACCCTCCTTTCTAAGGACACTAAAAGGCCACAAGATGCTAGTACATCATGCATGCTAGCACAATTCCTTTTCCTGTTAGGCCAACGAGGAACACTGTAGCCAAACAGATGTGTATTTTTTCAGACATACAAGCAAAGCCAGATAACGAGCTGCAACCTTGCTAACACTTATGAATGCCTAACTAGGCAAGATTCTGAAGCAAAGGACCACCTCTTCTCAACTGTTGGCTCATAAAAGATATAAAAGACCAGCCGAAAAACTAGCTTGTCATTGCCAGTCAAGAAAAATCCAAGTGTTGCTATGAGAACTTAATAGTTGATATCCCTTGTCCACTGTGGCACATACAAATCCTCTCAGCCAGACCACCTGAACACACACATCTTGTGCATGTGACAGTGTGATGAATGAACTCTAAGAGAGAATGAGAGTGGCTAAACCCGGCATATTCAGATTTTGTTAATAAATACTGTCTTCTTCCATAAGGTCTTGCACTGGGGCTTGTTACACTAATTTCACACGTGAATACTCAGGAATTGATGTCTTTCATTCACTGCATGCTAACAGCAAGGATCTGTTCACATCTCCTGACCTCCCCAACCATGTGATGGCAACCATGCCAGTGAAAGATGTGACTGGAAAAGATGGTAGCAGGGGGGCTGTGGGCTGTCAGGGTCCAATGATGGAATGTGTTCAAATAACGAAGCCACATGCATTTGCAAATGTCTATTATGCCTACACCATTACCTTTATCAATCAAATCTGTAATTTCATCAAGAAATGAAATCAGGTTTGTTTGACAAGACCTATTTTCCAGAAACCTGTATAGACTAACATTAATTATACTCCTATCCTTCAGTTCTTTATTAATTGACTCCCATATCAGCTTTACTACTTTTCCATTCTTAGGAGTCCTTCTAAAGGGAGGCTAGCCAAGCTGTGTAATTTCTGTGGGTAAATAGGGCATTAGTTTTGAAAAGGCTGGTTGTAAATGCTGTAAGTCATGAGAGTAGAATCAGCAAGGGTGAAGAAGAGATGCAGGGAGCCGCTTTGTGATACAAGGTGAGACAAAGCACCATCAGCAAGAAGGTCCATTCAAGATTCTGCGGCATCAGTAAAATGATAGAGCGCATGCGTCCGTAAGAGGACAGGAGACTGTGAGGCAGAGCAAATTGATGTTAGTGGAAGTCCTAAGGCGGCAGTATTGTTTGTTATACATTTTGTTTACAGGCAGTAGGAATGTGTACTGAAGGTGTGAGGAGAGGCAAAAATGATACTGATGATTCTGTAGAGAAACAACTTTATGATGAGAAGAAAGGCACTAACAATTCTCAGCTATAACGAGGACAGAGTGGGGTGAGAAGCAGAATGCTACTGATGCAGTTCTGTGTATGCCATGCTGGAGTGGAAGTATGTGTCATGCAATCTGACTGAAAAGCCTATGCCACCTTGCTGTGATATGGAGCAGCTTAAGAAGTTGTTAATGCAAATGTGTCCTGCCATGGGGAGAAAAGCAAGTCTAGAGATTTGACTATAAACGAGAGGAAGGACTAACCTATGGTAATGAAATGCAAAGTGTCTGATCAAAATTCAGCATGTTAATCTGAATAGTAAATCTTTTATATGAATGTGTCACTTGAGTCCCATAGTCTACAAGGTTTTCTTCTTACAGTATATGTTGCCCTTGATGTCCATTTTGATTGCGAAATGTGGTAACATCTCACTGCTGCCGCTTGGTTTGCCTGCCGGAGCTGCATGGAGTCAAATGGCTTTAAAGGTTTCCTGACTACTGGAGGCTCCAGGATGTGTAAGACAACTGTGATTTGTTAAAATGGAAAGTGTGGGGCCTTTGCATGTGATTGAGACAGTGTGATATTTAACCAGCGGATACCGCATCCGATCTAGTCATCAAAAATGAAATTTAAAACAAAAATCATACTTAAATGTCAATAAGCATAGTGCTCACAGGAACCCAGGCTGAGCAGTGGCCGTTGTGGTATCCTCAGCTTATCTCCTTCATGCAGGCCTTTGACGTGTTGTATGGTTTCTGGGGAGAAACAGTGTCCTGCAGTGAATACGCTTGGATTGGCATGCAACAAATTTGAATTTAGAGGGAATACGATACTGATTTCTTGCGTGACCTTGGGCAAATCTCGCAATGCCACCGTGCACAGGATAGCTGTGTCAGTGCAGGTCAGCTCTACCACCTCCTTCTGCGGTAACCGCGCCCTGCATGGAGCTTCTCACTGGTCTTTACCTCCGTTCCCTATTTGTAAAATCGGGATGACAATTTCTTCTGTTCTCTTTCTTTGTACGTTTTGACTGTGGTATTTTAAGCTCCCATACTATCCATCTGTATTTGTTTAGTACATAAACTGTGTCTTACTGTGCTATACTTGTCTATGCTTAACATTATATTAAATGGTACAAATGTTATCGATCTATTGAAGATACGGCGTTCAGTAAGAGGTTATAGGAACATGTAAATCTGTACAACAGTAGTTGAGCTACACTTGTAGAACAGGTTTATTCTAAATTACAAAGAAAACTGAAGATAATGTCTTCTATTCATGTCTGAATTTGTGTCTGAATCAGGGTTTTATTATGAATCTAAGCAGTATTTGTCACAGTTGGTGCACAGCAATTAACTTTTTTTACTGGATCAGGCAATATCCTACATAGTAATAAATTGGTAATATTTCAGTCGAGAAAATTCTGACTGATAGTGGAATCTAGTATACAATTTTCAGATCAAATATTTCTTTCTGTATTTGTGCCATTAACCTCATATAAGAATATCATGGTTTTGATAATGCTTTGATTAGAAAAAGAGGAATTAAAGCACTCTACCAAAGTCTGACATCTGGAAAAAAACTTTGAAATGTAATCCATGAAACAAGCATGCAATCCTTGATGGTTGTTTGCTTTTATGTTACATAAATAATATGTGGAAAATTAATTATTTCAGTTTTAATAAAATGAGACATTGTGATTGATGGGAACTGAAATTTTGTTTACTGGGAAGTTTCAGCAGTCCTTGTTTTCATCTTGCTTGGGAAGGAAAACAAATACTGAAATAATTTTTCTGCTAAATGGAGATTTAATTTCCTTTCCTCACCTTGGTTTTGCTTTTTAGCACATAATTTTCCCATCCGTCTACAATCTATCAATACCATTAAAAATGTATTGTAAATTGAACTGACTGAAGAAAGCGTATTTAGACACAAGCTATTAGTCGGTGCTTAATTCATCCTTTGCTTATGCAAGACCACAGTCTCCATGCACAACTCCTTTAATATCCAGCGTGGTATTTCAAGCATGAATTGACTCCTTTCAGGTTGTTTGTATAAATAAAGTGAGCAGGATTGGGTCTAGAACTGTCTACAGGATGGAAACATGTTATATTGAGGGGTATAGTGTTTCTCTGTCTTCATCAGCAAGACAGACAGTTGCTGTTTGCCATCTGTAATGGGTATGCGCAGCTTGCTTCGTCTTGATGCCCCATTGGATCTGAGATGATTCCAGAGGAGTTGTTACAGCGTTTACAGTAAGAATGCAATAGCTCCTTTGCAGCCATGAATATGCCTGTAAAAATGTACTTTCAAAGTCACTCCTTACCGAGAGTGCACTGATGAGTACTGAAGGCATCCTTAAAGTCCTTGGCATACCTCATGGGTTGGTTCAAGCAGACCGTTCTAAGATCTCCATGTGGACAAAACTTTCAAACATGCCTAGCTGAATATGGCATCCAAATCCCACATGGGGTGTTCCCTCTGCGTTCAGTGCCACCCATTTAGATCTTGGTTCTCCATGCATATCATATGCAGTTGTGTCTTTCAAGAGAAGCACAGAGAAGGAAATTGTGTCCAGGGTGAAACCACAGCACATATAGACACTCTTCATCCTGTTCTCAAGTAGTCAGCCACTGACAGTGAATCTGGGTCAGGCAGCTGCTCTGAGCACCACATTCCCATGACTAGTCTAATATCATCCCAGACCTGCCTGTATAGACATATCAGAGCTGCTGTTGCACCCCAACTGCATTTAAACTTGCCCCTGATCGCAATCCTGCCTCTTCATTTGTTCTAAGTGCAGTTTATTCTGTCCTTGTTTGCCTTGCCAAATTTGCCGAGATGTGTGTGTTGGCTTTAGACAAATAGCTCCTAGAGAAATGCTATCACTTAAGGTAATCCTTATTCCATAGCAGGTTTGTGTGGCTGGTAGAGTGTGGGGTGTGTTCTCAGGAGTGTGAGTTTGTGGTGAGAGAGCCCAGTGTCCCAGGGTAGCTGGCAGCTGTCTACAAGAATGGTGCCAACTGACTCAGAAGAGAGTTACGCACAAAAGCTGGCCCGGTGGTTTTGCTGTTTTCTCCTAAAGCAGACACGTCAAAGTTTACACTGTAAGTCATGTGAGCTTTTTTAGAAGGAAGTAAAAGAAAAGAAGAAGAAAAGATGAAAAGTGCTAAAGCATAGCACTCAATGAGTTCTTTGAAGGTAATTTGCCAAGGATTATTCATTTAAATACTGTTTCAGTTCTTACAGTGCTGTTATTCCTTGCATGGACTGCATGTTTCTGGATCATTGTCTAAAATAACTCTGTGAAAGCACCAGTAACAAAGTTTTTAACTGCAGTCCTGACCTGGTTGATTTTCTCCCCAGCATGGAAGATCTAGCTGCCACCCTCTCCTTCCTTCAGGCCTTTCCTGTGATCGCAAGTGTACCGTGGGATGAAAGTCATGCCCTCCTCATGGTTTATCTCCCTGTACCTTTACAGGGTTATGGTGTATATTTAGGTCATGGTCTTATTTTGCTGTGATGTACAGGAGAGGCAGACAGTCTTTGAACTTCACCAGGAGAGAATTTGGATGTTACACTGTGGTGTTCCTATTTCTTACTATTTTTTTCACTCAGCAATGTGGCAATGAGCACTTCTATATATATTTTTGCAAAATGTAATTGATAACTATTGAATCCAAAGCACTGGATTTAGCTGCTAGCGAGGTAGTTGCATATTTCTGTACACAAAAGCTGTCACAGAGTTTGGGTGCCAGCTGCTATTGAGAATGAGGTGATGTGGCTTTTTTAAAGCAAAAACAATACTTCATCTCAAAGCTGCAGTGCATAAGGACCATGTCTTTCTAGCCATGCTATCTGCAGTCTTCTGTGTTGTAATGACAAAAATTGATGGCTATCAGCAAACTGACCCAGACAGACCAAAGGACGTTTTTGTTGCAAAGGATGTTTTTGTTCCATTTTCACTTGGGCTGCCCCAGCACTGCACAGCAGAGACTTGTGGAGCTGTGGGTAGAATGGAGTGATCCTATAAATGACCCTGATTATCACTTTCATAAATTACTCCGCATTTTCTAACCAAATGACCAATGAAGCAAAAGACATTGAACAAGTTTTTTAATTATAACAAATGGAATCTGTGCTCTCTAATCAGATTGTTGCATAGGTGGCTATTATTCATTACTAAAAGTTAAAGCAATTAAACTTCAAGCAGTCATTGGGCAGATTATAACAAAGACTTACTTCATTTGAGGGTTTGAGTGGATTTGGGGTTTGTGTTTTTTTGTTTAATTACTATCTCTAGTAGAAACTCACAGTATATTGATCTTTCAAATCTGTCTAAAGGTGAAGTATTAATACTGGTGCCCAAACAGCTGCTGCAGGGGTTACTGTTATAGACTTGCAAACCTGAACAAATTTAATAGTGGGTCCCCATTCTGTGAGAGAGCAAAGGGAGTAGAAGGTAATTTAGGGTTTTCTATTCTATTTCTTTTTTTCTTCTTAGCGTGTCTGTCTTTATCTGCATTTTCTATCTGTCTCTGAGCTGACTTTACTATGTCCTTTCTCCTTTTCGGATATATCAAAGCTGACTGCTTGCCTGTCAGACAAGTGTGGAGGGGGTAACTATTTTGGCTGTTTTGGAGGCTAGGGTATTCTGGAGCAACACTGAGAGTAGATGCGGTCCCTCAGTGCAGTATGCAGCTTGTTGCTGATGCAGTATGATCCTGTTCTGAAGAATAAGGCATACTGCTCCTTTGTAACATATTTGTGCCAGGGATTTGCACTGATGCAGCTACTTTGGTGCAAAAAATCTCTATTTCGGCAAACTCTAATTGACCTCATTGTATCTGTGTTTACCCATTTGTAAAGTGGGCAACTTAACGTTTGTCTATCACATGGGAGTATTGTAAGGCTTGCTGAAGAGTTGCTTTTAAAGCATTTGGAGATCCTTGGATGACAGACACTATAGAAAAGCACCGATTCTGTGCACTATTTTACTGCTCTCCTTTACCATTTTAAGTCCAGCTCAGCACTTACACCAAAAATGTCAGCACTCTGCTCCTGTACAAAAGCAGGTTTGCCCACTGTTTTTATTGAGAAGTGGTATTTGTATTCCCCGTGCATACACACACAATACCTTTAGAAATTAGAGTAAAGCCACCTAATTCCAAGTAGATCAGGCCGAATGTTGCCAGAATTCCTCAGCAGGCTTTAGTTACAGAAGCGAGGAAGAAAACCAAGTCTGTAGTTCGCTTGCTCTTCCCTTCAGGCCTGGTCATTTGGAATCACAGAATCAACTAGTTACTGAAGTGAGTTTTGAGTAATGTTATGAACATCCTTCTTAAAGGATAAAAGTTCCTGCTTAGTCAGAGGTTTTCCAAAAGCCTAGATGAGGCTTGAACGCCCAATTCTCAGGAAACAGAATAATCCTCCGAGTGGCCTGGAAAACCAGCCTGAACGCTGCACTTCCCGAATGACCTGTGCTTTGTTACTTTACCCTCTGGATCTCGATTCAAAGGCATTTCTTTGGACGGGCCTTTTGCAAGGCTTAAAAATAGTGAAAGAGGGAGTGGGCTG
>NW_008796181.1:2485802-2504203 GCF_000699145.1 Aptenodytes forsteri
GTGGAGAGCTGTCTGTGGTGGTGGTGGTGAGGGAGCTGTCGGTGGGGGCGGGAGCTGTCCGTGGTGGTGGTGGAATCTGTCCGTGGTGCTGAAGGCTGTCGCGCTGCCGGGAGTGGGTGAGGGCTGAGGATCGTTCTGCTGAGCACAGGGATGGACGAGTGCCTGCCCTCCCCCAGGTGTATAGCCCACAGGTCTCAGCCCTCTTCTTGCCAGTCAGCACACAGGGATTCATTTGAAACTAACAAGTGATTGCAATAGAATCCTGTGTGCAAAGAACTGGACAGAGGCTTGCTCCAGAGGTACCACGAGAATGGCATCTTCTTAAAATATGGCCACAATTAGCCATTCAGGAGCCAGTCTGAAAACACAGCACTACTATTCTCTGCCTTGTTCCATATCAGTGTGTTGCAGATGAGGGGGAACATTTATACAAGACCACCTGCCCCTTCTTATTTCTGTCTGGACACTGCCAGAGCTCATAGAATCACAGAATGGTTTAGGTTGGAAAAGACCTTTAAGATCATCAAGTCCAACCGTTAACCTAGCACTGCCAACTCCACCACTAAACCATGTCCCTAAGCACCACATCTACTTGTCTTTTAAATACCTCCAGGGATGGTGACTCAACCACTTCCCTGGGCAGCCTGTTCCAATGCTTGACAACCCTTTTGGTGAAGAAATTTTTCCTAATGTCACCTACTTGGGGGTCCTCAGCAAGGTTCATCTGAATTAACTAAACAGTTGTCAATTGGCTATTTAAGCCACACTGAACTGTCATTCAGAATTAAAGTAGCCTTCATTTCATTTTATTTATTTTTACTCATAAGTGGACTAAGCTAAATTAAATTAAAGCTATTTTAATTCCATACTGGACTATCCTCTCAGATATTTAATGTGGCATAACTCATCCATCTACAAAGTAAATTTACATGTACCTTCCCGAGAATCTCAGTGTAAACAGTTCCTTAGTTCTTATCAAAAAAACCCTTTGTTTGCTGTTAGACAATATACTTTGGAAGTGTGTAAAGTTATAATGAACAAGGGCACCAACTGTTCACCTGGGGAATTGGCGTGGAACAGCAAATGGATATAAATTCACATCCTAGATTAACTTGCAGTACTTTTCCCTCTATATAGACAAAAGAGGTTCTGTCGAGGTCTATAAGCGTTTTCCTGTGGAATTTATGACCCTAGGTTCTGCTTAGAAACATGATAATCACAGATTCATAAAGTGAAGTTGGAATCTGAGGCCTGATTCAGCAGGGAACACTGCACATGCTTAGCTTTAAATACAGAGGTAGTTTGATTGACTGGTTCAGAATTGTGCTGAATCAGAGCCAAAGTGCCGTGGCTTTTTGTGACATTTATATGGCTTCAGGGTACGGATGTTCAATGAAAACTTCAATGACAGTCTTCCTTAATAATTCAGAAGTCCCGATTTTTCTTCAGAATTAATATCAGCCTGGATGATACAATCATTCTCCTCAGTTGAGTCCTGGCTGTATAAGGACTTGTTTGCAGGAAGTAGCTTACCGATTACAGCTTTATTACAAGCAGCAGGAGCATTGGGCTGTAACCCCTTTTTTTAATTAAAGTTGTTTGTCATTTATTAAGGTTATTTTTAAACTATTTTTTAGTTTCCTGGGGAAAACAGTCATGTGCTTTCCAGCAATTTTAATTTAGTTACATTTATATATGTGCAGCTTTTACTACAGGAAGTCTCTCTTCATCATTAGGAGGTGAAAAACATTAATAGCACACTGTTGTGAAGTAAAGCAAAGCTGTTGATGTAATTTATTGCAGTCACAGATTAATATTTCCTAGGAAAATAATGATGCAAAAGGAATCATTGGGGAAGGCTATGGGAAATCATGCAGTACTTTATAATTGCTATGAAATTCACACATTTTGGCCACTGTAAAGAAATCCTCCACCACTAATCCTCTTTTTAGTTTTTAGTTATAAAACTAAAACTTTCATTTTTAAATTAAAAAGAACATCTTTAAAGATGAAAAATAACTAAACAAATAACTGTAAAAATTTACTTTGGCACTTGAAAATTTCTAATATGAATAACTGGTTTTCTTCAGTGTCATTGGAATAGCACAGAAAGCGTCTGTTTTGTGCCCCTAGCATTCCTGCAAAATACTGCAAAGCAGTATGAGCAACATTTGTGTAAAGTCCACAGTTACCTGAGATACGAGCGATCTGTCAGGGGGGCTTTAGGAAACATGAAGTACACTTCAAGAAGGAACAGTTTTGTTTAAGGCACATACATTACTCACTACTGATATATACATTCTTTTTTCTACGTGTGTGGACTGAGGTTACAGATATATTTGAATATGCCGAAAAATCTTAAATAGCCTGAAGTTAGTAACCTAAAATAAACTTATTTTAATATCTCAGTAAACAGGGGGGGGAAACAAATCACAAAAGTGTATTTTCCTAAGAGCTTGAAAGGAATAAAATTATTTCCATGTAAAAAGTTATCTCTTGATTGTAATTGCAAACTTGCAGTGGGTTTCTACACAGATGTATACATAAAATTTTAGAAAGAAATGCATTATATATATATATATAAAAAATCTATTCCATAAGAAACAAATTGCTTACTGAAAAGTTAAATATGAAATTGAAACAGCTTGGCCCTGACCAGACATAATTTTCCTCATCTGAGGCCTAGGCGAAAGCCAAGGCTTTGAAACTGTAAACGCTGAAGTGCATGAGCAACTTGCATCTGTGTTTTGTACTTGGAACTCACCGGAGAGTGTGTCACGTGCAGAGATGTTCACGTGGGTGAGCGTTTGCAGGCCACCGGAGCAGGTCTTACACAACGGTGATGTAGCGAGTGTTTGGAGCTGCACTAGTCCAACCCTCCCCCTTTTCCAGCTTCAGGGATCGTGGCTCTGCCACAACTGCTTGTGTTCAAGCTCTTACCCCAAAGCATGTATCAAATAATTTTCGATTGCTTGCAACCCTGTCAAAGAGGAGTTAGTGACTTCACTTATGCATGTCAAGAGGCAGGAAACAAGGCAGTAGAGATGGAGGTAAGACAGGACCTCAAGGTGGGGCTGAGGCAAATTTGGGATTAATGTAGAGCTATGCCTCTAAATCTTCCTCAAGGCTCTGTATTGTGTAAGGTCAACCCTACCCTACAACCTGTTGCAATATTTCATTGTTAAGTAAATTGATGTAACATTCATGTCCTTCCTATAAATAAAATTCTACCATGGGAACTATTACAGCTTTTTCCTTGAACTACTTTATTCTGTGTTTTAATACAGGACTATTTTAAATTAATTATCCTCTAATTTGTAGTCGAGGCACTCAGTGGCTGTAAGTGATAACATCTCCACAGTGCAGTTAATGTTATGCTTCTTTGTGTATATAAATACTTCACAAATGCATTTTTTCCGATGTAAATTGAATTTTAATATGTTAAACAGGATCATTTCTGTATAGTGCTTAGCAATGCATTCCAGATGCTTGAAAGCAATTTTAGGGAGGGTGAAAAAATTTCCACACATTGTTCATATCTTAGAATTTCTGTCAGTTTCTCCACTAGACCTAATATTCAGTTAATAGGGAACATCAAAATGTTTTTGAGTATGAATTTAGCTATTTGCATGCAAAGACAGTGAAGTAATTTGGATTGTCTGGATTTTTGACTGAGCTTTTTAATACAGACTCAATTGAGAAATTCTGATGAAAAACATACTCAAACATTAAAAAAAAAGTGAGGCACAATTCTTTTTATGTTCTAACATACAACTCTTTTACTATAATGGTGTGAGAGCAAGAATTACAGGAGTGATTCCTGTAGGAAGCTTTTGCTTTTCCAGTGTTCAAGGGGACATTGTAAAGATCCTTGGTGGAGGATCTCTGCACTTTCGGGAAATAAGGCCCAGTAAGGAGTGGGTTGCACTGGAGAAAAATTTATGAGCTGTCTTGGAAGTCTTGCTCTTTGGAATTACAATCTTCCATTAAAAAAATCGGCAAAAGATCTAGCATTTACTGCGATTCAAAAGAGCTGTGTGGTAAATGACTACTAGAGAGTAAACTTCGTATTTGTGCTGTTAATACATTGTTTGTCTTATTAATCCATCCACAAGGAAAAAAAAAAAAAAGACATGGTTACTAGACGGGTTTTTGCTCTTTTAGATAAAGCCCTAAACTTTTAAAGCGCTCTCTGAGACATTTTTATGCATGTCTTGATTGTTATCCCTCCATCATTTATGCTATAATGCATTACTGGAAGATCTGGAGTAAATTTAATTTCCTTACCAGCTGCAGTCTTTTCCTTTTGGCACAGAGTGATTATGTTTGGCTGTGTTTAGAATGAGAATAGAAAAAGCTTCTCACAGAGCTTCCCAGATCTGTGGTGTTGTGCAAAGAACTGAAGTAGGAACCTGTCATGGTAGAGACCCTGTGAGATGGGAAATGAGACATTCTGCTACAGCAGCAGAGTTCGTGTTCTCCAGTGACATTGCAAGGACTCTGAAGGAAATAACTTCTTTTTGCCAATACTGAGAAGATAAACTATATTAATACTGCAGGCAAGATCACTGAAACTTTAAAAGTGAGAGAACAGTCTGGGATGTTTTTTATCAAGTGTTTATCCAGGGTGATGTAGTTAAAAGACAGCAAAAAGCCTGATCAGCAGTTCAGCATCACAGATATGATTACCAGAAGTGTCAGGCTTAGCAGTGCTCTCGTTGAAGTCAGCGGGCATTTTCTCAATGACATTATGGGTATGGGGAACTTGCGTGTTTTAGATAAGCAGTTGGCAAATGCATATCCCGTGGGTGCATTTCAAAGAGTCTCAGTGCAAGAGCTCCATCGTCTTGCCCTGCTCATAATTTCTTTTGATTATACCGTGCTAATGTTGGCTGTTCTGATATGTGGGGTAGGTATACTCCAGTATTGCTACTAAGTCTGTTCTGTTACTAGTCAGCGTTTATCTATGTCCCCAGTATGACTGCATCTTCAGGAGTGGCTTTGCACCAGGAATTCCCCTGACCTTTATGTACTGTGAAAAACCCCTTAGAAAACAGAGGAAAAGATAAACACAGCTTGATAACAGCAACAACTCAGCAAGCTTCAGTCTTTCCTAAATGCAAATCAGCGCAAACTTAGACTAATTAAATTCTGCAGTTAATGACAGACTATACAAGCCTGATTTAGCAGATCCTCTAATGAGACCCTTAGGACGTGGAAAGCAGAAGCAGGCTGCCCTCTGAGGTTATTAAGGCATAGCATCACCCTCACCTAAGATTATGGAGCTGCTACTGTGAGTGGGAGGCCAGGGCACTCAAGGTGGCCAACCCGGGTTTCCTAGAGCAAATAAGAGCTAAAAGAAAGAGTAGAAGGGAAGCACCCTGTCATTGCTCCCCTACTTATTGCCCGCTTACTCAGTCTGAGAGAAGGAAAGTTCTCCAAAGAAGAAGAGAGTTTGGGCCTCTTCCAGCATGTTACACAACAAAAGATTCTTGGTTTTTTGCCTGTAATCAGAGGGCTAATAACAAATGTGATTTCATTTGCATTTTTGAGCTTTGAACATTATTTGTGCACTGCTCAGAGAAAGATGCTTTTGATTTATTTCACCATGACAGAATTTGGTGTGATTTGTCAGAGATCTGCAACCAGTGCCATTTTTTGGCACTGTACTTCAAAGTGTGTTCCCAAAGAAGTCAAATGTGGGGAAAGAACTAGTGCCATTTTTTGCATGTTAGAAAGAGTCCAGCACACATAAGCAAAGGCCTTGAACTTTCATCTGAAGTCAGAGTTGACACTAATATCTGCAAGCTGTGAAATAGCTGTGATATGGAAAAGCATTCTAGGGATTAACATGCAAATAAGGGCACAAGTCTCGTGGTTTGTTTCCAAATTCCCACATTCAGTACTGCTACAATAGCCTTTTGAAAGTGGAGCAGAGTTTGCCCACAGGTTAGGTTTATAAGATCACTGCAGAAGCTTATTCACTGCTGTGAGGTCTTATCACTCTGATGCACTGATTTGACTCCCATGCTAGGATCCAAGTTCTCTTTCAGCACAGCTCCAATTTCACAGCAAAGCAATGTCAGAGCTCTGTGGAGTGAAGTGTAAGGTTTGGGCAAAACAAGCTAGCTGGTTTTGTTAGAGTGAGCTGGTTTTGTTAGCTGTGCGTATTTAGAAAAACACACACACACACACCCCCCCCAAACTTAACAGTTGGTTAATTTGCTTCTAAGCAAAGAAACCATCTTCTGAACACGTGGTAGACCACCATGTCATGTGATCACTTCATGAATCTGCATTAACAGCCTAAAAAGTTTCTTTTCTGCCAATTTTCCATAATCTGTGTCTGAGAGGAGATAAAATAGGCATGTGCTGTGCTATTCCATTGCTTGACTAGTGCTAAGTGTCCCCGAAGGGTCAAAGTGAGTATTTGCTCATGTAGGCAGTTGTTTATGAGTTTGACAGTGGTTTGTAGAGCATCTAGCACAGTAGGGCACAGACCTAAGTGTGGCCCTCAAATGTCCCAACCCAAAAGTGACTGCCATAACCTTCTTCCTGCTGCCACATCTTTTGAGAGAGAAAGAAGGTGCCAGGCTGAAGTACACATTCACAGTGGTTCAAAAATACACTTCATTTTCAAAGAGTAACAAGTAAAAGAACAAAACATTGAGGGTGGAGGATAAAGCAGATATTTCAGTGTTACTCAACATTATAAATTTTCACCAAGCTTTTTAATTTCAAAACTAGCTTTGAAGGAAAGGAAATGAAGTTGGTGTAAATTTATGTGGTGGCAGTTTCTCTTTGAGTGAAGGTTTTTCCAGGAAAGAGGAGTAGGAATAAGGAGAGGCACTCAAAGATGTTTAAGGATGAAGATCGGGAAAGGGTTCATTGTGGGTAGAGAATTAATCTGTCCTTGTCTGACTTATCCCAAGATCCACATACTACTACTGTTAAAACAAAAGCAAACCTGGGTCTAATCGTTGTCTGGGAAAAGGTGTGGGACTGGATGGTACAAATAAATTTCTCATCTTCCCCAAGCCCAATTCCCTGTGAATCTTTATTCCCTTGATGGCTGCCCACAAGAATTCCTTGGTCTGTTTCCTCCAGTCTGTCCTCCAATCTGTTATGGATAAAGGTCTTGAGCCCATCTAGTTCCTCACTTGCCTTTACTGTGTTTTGATTGTGGGATTTGTTCCGTTCTTCAACCACAAGTCCTTACTCATCTCCACTGCTTGTTCTTGAGGGATTGGCATGTTCTCCGGCATGATGGTGAAAGACATGCTCCACCACACAGCGCAACGTGCCAGGGGCTTCAGAGTCCTGAGGAGCTGTCTAGTCTGTTGGACACTGCTGGGAGAGCTCTTGTTTTGAGCTCAGTAAAATTCTCTTAACTGGTGAGCCTGACTGAACAGCTAAAGCAAAGATGTTGTGAGATGTGGGACATGATATAATCATTGCCTTTAATTATGAATGACCATGTATGACTTTAGTGCCTGTGAGGCCTAAGTTACAGACTCCCGTGGTGCTCAGAGCAGAATAAAAACATGGTAACTGCCCCGAAAAACTCGTAACTTAAGATTTACAATCCAACTGGTAGCAAAAATTAGTCTCCAAAATGACTGTGGTGTCAGAAAAAGAATTCACAAGGAAATAGGAAATCATCACTCCGAAGGCAGATGAGAGCTGAGCAAATTCAGGTCTAACAAGAAATCTACCAGTTTGAAAGTAGTCATCTGGATGTAAATTATTTTTTTAAAGTGTGTTTCATTAATGCAGTGGTTGATTAAATATTCCCTGTGTCTGGTCCTAATTTGTTGAAAATACATTTTTTTCTTTTAAAAAATTCTTTTCCAAAGTTAAAATTTATCAAAAATCTTGCAAGTTTAAAAAATAATTATGTCATTACAACTATTATCAAAATTAGTAATAATTACTTATTTCCAGCATGTTAGTATCTAGATCTACTTTCATAAACGGAAAATGTTGAGAATGACTTTCTCTTCTCTTAAAAAGTTTAAATATGGATTGCAAAGTGTGTATATATATAGATATATACGTGTGAATATATACATGTATTTTTGGAGTCCATTACAAACATCTCAAAATGAAGCCATTTCAGTATTTCAAAACCAGCTTTTCATTTCTCAGCCAACTGACTGACGAGATTAGCTTAAGTCTGATGTACATACAATGCTAAAGAAATACCTCATTTCTCTACCACAGCATTAATGTCTAATTTTCAGCATTTTCAAGTGGTAGTTGAATTTTTTGCAGTACAATCTGTTTTACAAGGTTGGGCCTCCTGCTGGGGAGTAGAGTGCTGTATCACTGAAGGTAGATGTCAAAGCAAAGTGCTTTTTTTTTTTCCTTCCCCTTCCTTCCTGATAAGGTATAAAGCAGCCTTAAGGGCCTAGCCTCCACTGGGAAATCTAAAAGTGTCCCACTTGTTCATCTGCAAATGATGAACTATCAGCTGGCACTAGTGTTTCAATCCACAATCCTGAGTAACCCTGCTGAGACTGGGTCTAATCGGCACAGCAGTAGTGGCCCAGAGGTGATGGAATTTCCCAGGTGTAGTCAAACTAAAGGTTATGTGCTGTTCTCTCATTGTGGTTTTTAGGACTATCAGAGCTTTATTTTTTCTTTCTTTGGGCTCAAGGGCTTTGTTTATAGTTTGCGTATTAGCTTTATTCAGTGCTGTAATCTAGGTCCTCTAAAGATGCTTGCAGCCTTATCCAGAAAAAAGAGGGGAGGATGAGGATCTGATTGTTCCAGCACAATAAATTCCAGCAAACCGGCACTAGCTTTGAAGATGTCTCTGCTAACTGGGAAATGTCAGTATTATTGTTTCATAACTTACTGAAATTATAAATTGATGTGGTGTAACTTGTGAAGGAGTTTGGTGTAAAGGAGACACGTAGAACAAAATAACCAATTCTAAAGCCCCGAAGGACTAATTTCTCGGGGCCAGTCCTGGCATACCATAGCTGCGTACACAATGCTGAGAATTGGCAATGAAGGAGAAAACACAGAGCTTGTTTACAAAGAGGAGTTACTGCAGAGTTGCTACAGGGTAGATATAAAGCTTACTCGCTATTCTGCAGTAATGCTCTGTGTGGCCAGTTCTATTCCATAATCAAAATGTCTTTGTGTGGTTTTTAGAAATTAGTGCCATGGTCCTCTTGACCTAGTAAGGGAGCGTGTTTTCAATCTGATAAGAGAGGCTGGGACAGATTTGAGTGAACAAAGACTGGCAAATTCATAAGAAGGATGTAGAGAGGACATGTTGGAAGCAGGGCAGTCTGCTGCTTCAAGCTGTAATTAGTTAGCTAAACTGAGGGGAACTTAAAAGAAAAAAGACTAAACAAGGAGAATAAATGTGAGTAAGACTTAGGAATTTTTTACTACTTTCCTCTTTTGCTCTATGTGCTTTGTTCCTTTTGGGGGTCTAAGTAAATAATGCTTTGTGCTGAAGTCCTAGAGTCATTTTAATCAACTTGCTGTACGGATATCCCTTGTGTGAAAGAGCTTAGAGATGTCAAATGCAGTTACTCTTGTTGCGTTAAGAGTGCTGGAAGATGGAGGAGCACAGAGACAGTGGCTGATCCCAACGTGGTTGAAGCAGGTGGTTCTGCTTAGAGCGTGGTGCAGAAATCCCAGCCTGTCATCTCAAATACAAATTAGAGAAAGATTCCTGGGGCTTTCTGGCACAGGTCTCCTGGGGGCATGCCACTGTCTTTGTCTAATAAAAGCCTGTCCCCAGTAGGGTGAGTGACAACTTATTTCCATATTTTTTATGAGCTAGACTCCTCAAACCTCGTACCCTTGTTCATTAAAAGCTGCAGAGATTAGGGGAGAAACATAAATCTGGATTTTCTTTTTACATCAGAAGTGACTAAAAGGTCATCAGATTTCATTTTGTGATTTCAGCAATTCAGCTGTCTTTTTGAACTTTGTTCCTTTTTAGCAGGAGTTACTCAGTTCTTACAGTATGCCGATTACATGTTAGAAACAACTTTGAAATGTGCTGTGGGCAAAAGGTCACCAGACTACCAATTTATGAAAATCATTTAAATAATTCCTGTGAGGAATTCAGTTTCAATTTCAAGAAATTAATTTCTTTTAACTAGATACAATTAGTTTTAGCCCATTTAGTAAAACAGAAAAGATAATTTCTTAAAAGCGTTTAACTTCCGTGATATTTCTTGTCCACAGAGATAAAACTGCTTTTCAAAGGAGAATAAATAACTTCATTCCAGTTCTTCAACAGGGAAACTAAGTCACCAAACAAAGAGGTGACCTGAGCAAGACAGATACCAACAAGTCATCTACAGTGTGAACGTCTCCATTTGCATTAGTTATTCTGGGTTTCCTTTCTAGTCAGCGGAGAGAAATTGGCATGTTTAGGGTACAGTACCTCTGACCTATTTTAGATATCTACATTAGGAAGAGAGGAATCCTGCCTCACAGGATGTTGGCTGTCAAGAAAGCTGAGGATGGCTAGCTCAGAAGTCTACAGTATCTACATTTGATCAGATAATTCCCATCCTTAATAAGTATTTCATTCTCTGGAGTGATTTGTTGCAGTGTCTTAGTTTTCCTTTATGGATAGTGAGCACTTAGCCAAGGCCCATTGAAATCTTATGTGGAGGAAGGCTGAAAATAAAATGTGGTAAATAGATATCTGCCAAGTATCTCTAAGGTGGGGAATGGTTCCCCTGTCTCTCTTTGCGACCCTCTGCTTTTCAAGGCCCGGAGGTGAAACTGTGACACAGCTGATCACTACATGAACCTCAGGGTGTCCCTTCACCAGGAGGTCCATACTAGGAGTGTTAGACGGCAGCTGGTTTATCGATTATCATTTTCCCATGTAGTCATCAATTACCATTTTCATACTCTTCAGAGGTTCCCACTCCCTGCAGAAGAATCTGACCGCCTTTGTTTCCGATCACCACTTGAAGTTTTGATTCAGTGTTTGGCACAACACAGGGAATGGTGGTAGGAGTGGGGGGGGTGATAGTGACTGACTGAAGTGATCAGCTGCATTCTCCGTTTATGGCACATCCAAGTACTTTCCTGCCCTGTCACTTCTTCCCTCCTCCATCCCACGGGTGAAGTTTCCGATTCCTGGGGAGCAGTTTGAATGGCTGCACTCTCAGCATGGAGTTTTGCAGTCCAAGTCAGTCTAAAACCAATGCTCCCTCTCTCTGCTCCCACGGTTGTATGGTACTTTGCCTTCCCTTGCTCAGCAGTAGTGCTCCTGTCCAGTGAGATCGGCTCATTGATCCAGCTGAAACTGAATCTTACTTTCTTTTGCTGGGCCTGGGTGGTTGAATGAGCTGATCTGATTCACTGAGCCACAGCATGACATCTGGGCCAACAAGGAGCACACAGCAAAGAGGCTGGAGAAGGAACCTCTCTGTATAGTGTCGGTATGGTGTGAGATGAGCTAAAACATGGCTTAACGAAGGGAGAGGGGAACCTTCTGGGTTTAAAGATGATCATTGTTTTGGTTTGGTTTGTTTTTTTTAACTGTACTTTTACTTGATTAATGAACTACTAGTTGTGCTTGCAAGGCCAAATTAGCAGTGGTAATATAAACGGACGTAACTGGCTCAGTTCACGGTAGCCCACATGTATGTAATGGTGCAGAGTAATGCCGTGTGGCAGCAGCCTGGATAGCTGTGTGTGTGCTACCTGTGCGTGCGCCTCCATTTCCTGCCTATTTCTCAGATAAAGGGTGTTCAGCAGAAGAAGAAAAAAATAAGCAGGAGCTGCCAAATTAGTGGGTAGTGTCGCTACCTTGGAACCAACCAGGGTGAATGCTGAGACATGCATCAGTGGTTAATTGGTCACTGTAGCAATGCAGAGTAATAATCAATGCTGCAAGAATTTTTGTTTTCTGCAAATGAAAAGCAGTATAAATATAAAAGATTAATTATACTTCTGTTGCTACATAGGTCTTAATTTCAGAATAAATATTATTTCAGAATAAAAATGATTTTATTCCAGATTAGAGTGCATACACTGGAACAGTATTAGTTTATCTGTAGCCATGTATTTTTTTTCTGCTTTGTAGCCACACCAGTTAATTTCCCCGTGTAGCTGAATACTGAAAGGCGTTGGCTTTGAAGCCCAAATGCAGCTGTGAGTTGTGGTATAGAGTGAAAACTGATCTGAATGTCACACCTTGTAATGTAGAGGACGCAGGTACCTGTTAGTACCTGTAATGTCCTACTCCTCAGCCTCGGGCATGATGGAGAAATCACTTTGAAAATTATCCAGAGTAGAGGGCCATCTCAAACAATTTGCTGAAAATCAGTTCCTGTGTAGGTGTTCCTGCTAAGCAAGTACCTCATTTAAGCTTCATGCTGATTAAGGAGGTTTTTCTATATACAAGGATATTAAAATGAGGTTGTTCATTTTTTCCTAGTAGATTTAACAGATATTTTGTCTCTGGGGAGGAACTTTATTATTACCAGTTTCATTTGTTAGCAAGTAATAAAGTTGCATTTATTACCAAGTAAACAAGGAGAGAGCCCTGGTATCTTAGACACTATAGGCACAGAGAATAGGTAGCTCTTACCCTAAAAGTGTGTGGTCTGTGTGAGGTAGATTTGTGGGGAATAGGTCAGGAGTCCACAATTTAGACTTCATACAAGCATTAAGAGAGTCTTACGTGCACAGAGCAGGGCAGTGCACTTTCTTAATAGCTTCTGGGACATTTTACAGTGGTTCTGCTTGTTCAGCTGGGACTCAGCTAAAAGCAAACCAATGGAGCAGGTGTGAAGTGAAGCCTGGGGACAGAAGATGTGGGTGTCAAGAGGTGGAGAGAGCTTGAGCGCATAGCATATTAGTACACAGCGGAGGAAGTCCAGGCAGCACTGCAGGTGTTTCTGTGAACAGTCAAAGGCTTCCCATGTATTTGCTTCCAGAATTGCTTCTATTTTCTGGAGCGTGTGGAAGACTCTCTGCAGCTTTTCCTGGTGCTCTTTGCTGGAGAGGAGACACTAGAAGGACTGCACAGTGGATAAACCATCCTCTGCTCAGTTTCTGGATCAGAGGAGAGAGAAGTTGTCCTCACTGGACATCACATTACTGTTCCTATCTTTCTCTGATCCACCTCCCCATCTGATAATAATAAGAAAATCTCAAGTAGCATTGATACTGGCTTACTGGTAAAACAGTGGTTTACTTCTTTTTCACTACAGCATATTTCTATCATTTCAGCTTTCACTGGTTGTTGCAGGGATTTTATGGAATGTAGGGATGTTGGTAATGTTGACAATGTTAGTTCTATGTAATTTCGTGGGTAGTATCCTCTTTATAGGGATAGCAGACAAAAGTAGGAGGTTGGAAAATAGACCTGTAGGTGTTAAGTGAAATCAAGGCAATCGCTGAGGTGTCCCAATCAAAAATGACTGCATTCTTCTTTTTCTTTTTAATTCCAACTGACATGACACCTTCTGCAGTCCTGCTGACAACACGTGCCATAAGACGTGCAGTGGGATCAGAGCTGATTCTAGGATGAGATTGCAAAGCAAGAAATACTAAGCCTGAATCCCAGTTCTGACAGCTATTCCCAGTGACCTGGAGGATAATTTCTGGCCTGCCACATTTGCTTCATTCTAGGGCAGCGTGTGACTCCCAGCAGCCACACTCTGCCCCGTGCCCCTGCATGGATCATAGCACTTACTGCTGTGAGCTCTAAGTAATAAGCTCATGTACTGCAAGGGAGGGGTCTTAAGCGTGACATTTAGTCACCAGCCCTGAAAAGGTTGGTTGGTCCACCCCAATTTAAATCGTCACTTCAGGAAAAAACTAAGAAATCATCGTTAACCTCTATATCCCTGTTCCCAAGCAATGGCAGAGGAATAAAAATGGAGGTTATTAGGCAGGTCTGTAGCAGTAGTATTTATTGTCTCAGGACTTCACATCAATGCAGATAATAAAATGCATATTGATACTGGCCCACGTACAGCTGTGCATAAGAAAACTCTATTCTGGGAGAAGGGACAGTTTCTCATTCTTTTCTGTAAAATGTCAATGAAATCATGAGCTTGGTGAAACCTTGTATATATGGTTATGGTAAAAATTATAAATCCTAACAATTAAAGCTGTATTTAATTGAGCTGGGATTCTCTGGCAGCTTAAATGCAAAGTTGTTTCATACCAATGACTGTCAGCACAAAGGATCAGTCTCGTTTGGCGATACTGTTTCAAAATGATGGATCCCTTAACAATAAAGAAAACTGTAAATATCACCTTAAATCTTTGAAACTTAAGACAAACTTTAACTGATGTGAGCTTTCATTCTCCCTGCCTATTGCAACTCAGGGAACAAGTTGATAATATCACTACTTACGTGTCACCTTACTGTTAAAAGCAGCTTCTGATAGGCATCTAGCAGAAGCCTTTTTTATTCTCTGGAGTCTATGAAATAGAAGAGATGTTCAGTGCTACTCTGTACAGATGCTTTTCTGAAGTGTGTTGGTCTGGAGTTGGATTTCAGCATTTCTGTATGAGAAAGAATATCTGAAAAAAAATTCAGTGGTCTCATATTTAGTCTTTTAATGATACTCTGTACAGATGCTTTTCTGAAGTGTGTTGGTCTGGAGTTGGATTTCAGCATTTCTGTATGAGAAAGAATATCTGAAAAAAAATTCAGTGGTCACATATTTAGTCTTTTAATGAAATGGATCTCTCGGTGATAAACCTCCGGTATTATGAAGGGTATCTTTTAGAAGAGTATATTGAGAAAGAAGCAAACATTTGATTAGCACAGTCTTACACCACTACCTTAAAATCTCTTAATAAACTATATCCTTTCTCTAGGCAAATTCAGGGACGATATACATGTAAATTTATTGTTAATTATGGAAGTTTGGGGTTTGGATAAACATTAGGTGGTAATTGCAAGGGATTGTAACTGAATATATAAATTACTTTTACATCTGTATTTTACTCCGAGAGCATGCTTAAATAAAGTCTGTGCTGAGGAGGCTCCACAAAGAGTGATTCTTCATTTTTGTTGGTGATTTTTTTTTTAATTAGTACATCTTGGCCAAATTATGATTGTCTTTGTTTTACCTCTACAACTATAAAATAATTGTGCCAATGAAAAAGCAGTCGTGACTCTTGACTCCATGAATTTTCTTAGGCAAGCTGGGAAAAGGGGCTACCTACATACCCCCAAATTAGAACTTTTATAAAGGACTATTCATTTATCTGCTTCCTGATGTAAGCAGATGATCAGCTATAGCCAACAGGGCAAAATTGTGCAAAGGTTCCCGTAACAGAGTGTAATGCTTATTAGCACACAGACACACTGGTCTGGCATGCCTGGCGTATTATAACAGAAATGTTCTGAACTTGTAGAACTCAACAGTTCTACAAAATTATCCTATCCCTTTGAGTTACATGTGCTGAATGGAATAATTAGGTCAGTAATCAAGAGCTGAAACTTTACTGATGGATAATAAGCCACTTTCTGGTAATGGTTCACCCCTGTGAAGAGTCAGCATGAGTTGCATTGATTAACAAGATGAGAGACTGCAGCTTGATAGGAACAATCCACTTAGTGTAAAACAATAGACTTACTGTAAATTGCACGGACTAACAAATGAGACAGCAGGAATAAATTGATGCTTGGGCATTTTGAGGTCTCTTGATGGAAACCCCTCTATAGCATGAACAATAAGCTACACTTCTTCACTTTTAACTGTCTCTAAGGGAAAGCAAAACAGACCAGTATGGCAGAGAAAAAGCGATGGATGTTCAAGAAATGGTTGTCAGTGGTACACATTGGTACCGAAATTATTAGTCTACATAAATAATCTATGGCAAAGACCAAGAGTGGTGACACAAGACATAAATAATGTGCTTGGTAAACAACAGACCTCCTAGAAGCAGATAAGAAAATCAATAAACTGTAGCTGGTAAAATCATATACATGCTTAGCATATGAAAATATATCCAGGACCTCCTTTGAGTGAGGTCTGAGAAGCTCCACACTGGGCTTTACTCTTCCAGTGCTCTCAGAGGTATGCAACGTATCTGTTACTGTGTATTGTAACTACTAGCAAAAAACTGCCAGGAAGTTTGGAACGGCTTTAAAGCTGTGAGGTTACTTCCTTGAACCCTGTGTATCACTCAGCTTTTCCTAGGTAGGACTGGGATGACGTACCTGTGTAGATTAAATGCCAGAGGGGACAAGATCACAACACCTTGATAGTCTGTTCCAGAGAGAGAGTTCTTTGGTGTGGACTGTGGGGTAGGAACCTCATATTTGTAATGATTTTTAGAAAGAAAAAAAAAAAAGAGATATTCGATGGAGTTTTTACAGGCTCCGTGTCTTGACTCTCATCATAAAGGAAATATCTGAGGCAAAAAATAATTAAATATTGATTATGGAAAAAAATACACACGTTAACCAACTTTGTACTGTTTTGTAATTGGGACAAACCAATTCCAGGAAGGAAAATTGTATTACAAAAGCAAAACAATAGCAGCAATTATAGATGAAAGCAAATAGGAATACAAAAAAGTTGCAGAAAAATCCCCGGCAAAGCAAAATGTTTGCATTCATGATATGAATTTCCTGCTGACTTCAGGGAAAGAGGGCTAGGAGCAAAGGTGCAAAGTTTGACAAAAGAAGTTACTTAAACTGTCAAGACAATTATGATGAGCCTGTCGACACTGTGTGGATACCTAATCTCACATGTGATGCCAGGGCCATAAATTTGAGTTAATTTATTCATGGAGAATTAATCTGCCAGTGTCAAATGTTTATTCTGAGAGCTCATTTACTGATATATGGTCTTAGTACAAAACACAGAAATCTACTCAGTGAAAATATTTTTAACACATTTTGGCAGTAAATGCCTACATTCAATCATAGCCATAAAAGCATCCTCTTGGTGCTGTTGTGAATGCTTACTATTGATCAGTGATGTTTCTTCAGAGGTTCCAGGTTCTTCAGAAATCCAGGTTCAGTGGAGGTGAGCATTACGTAGGACAGCTTACTATGTCCTACATAAATCTGTTCCTGAAAGGTTCTTGTAACTCCGTGATCCTGTGCACAATAAGCTGCCGTGGGCACTTGGTGCAACACGAAGGCTGAAGGACTTCTACGCTACATATCATGCTATATCCTATGTGGTGTTTTAGAAGGGATGAAATTGTTCAAGTAGCAAGCTTACGCAACAGTGTCTTTTCAGGTCAGCCAAAAGTTGTGCATAAATTTGCTCTGAATTTGGCAAATCACTTTGAACCCCAGAAAGGGTCAAAACGCTTTGCTTTAGCATTTTCCAAATGAAATATTTTTACTTTTCTTCTCAAAAGAGTGTTTTGCTTTGTAGTTAAACCACATGTACTTACTTTCTCCAAAGCATAAAGGTGATGCATTTAATGAAAACAAAATTAATGTTTTCTGTTTCTTATTTATTTATTTATTTACAAAGATACAACAGCCAACTTTTTGCCTAAAACCTTCACCTCCATGCTCTCCACTTCTCTCTAATCAGTCACTAGTGAAAAATTAGGGATTCACACAGTTCACGTCTTATTCTTTATGACCCCTCCTGTTGCCATTGAAATCAGTGGAAAACATTTCAGGGCAACAGTAAAACAGGGTTAGATACTGTTTGTGTCTGCCTTAGCAAGGTAGAGATTACCTGTCTCGAGTTCATCAGAACTTCTGGTTCCTTTCAAAGGTGGCTGGGCTAACCTCAGTTTTAGATTCAATTTGACCTTCTTAGCGGAGGAGGAAATTGTAATAGCAACAAACTGTTGCTTTTAATGAATTCATGTTGGTGATTCCTGAAACTTGAAAGACTCATAGGTCTCAGTGGGCAGCTTAAAGGGATGAGCTGCCGAAAACTTGTATCCGTTCAGTGACTTTTGCAGGTGGAGGTGGGAGAAACTTAAGATGATGAAATGGCTAAATGCATTTCCTGAACTCTCAAAGCATGATTCTTCTTGTCATTAATGATGTGGTTCACATTGTTTAAGTGAAATCCCATGGTCACTTTAAATGTTGAATGAAGGACAGAATATAAACAAAATGAAAGAAAATCACTTCCTTTTTAGGAAGTTGTCCTTTTTGTTTTCTTTTAAAAACATTTGTAGTATCAGGTCTCTCATCTCTCTGACTTTGGGTGCATCTTCTTAAGAGTCTGTACAGGATGTGTGCATTTTTTATGCTTTGGGGAGATGGCCTTTAATTTGGACATCACCACCATCACCAGTCTATCATAAAAAACACCACAGCAGTATTGCTTAGTCAGTCATGTAATTTTGCAGAATGCTGATGCTTGTGGGTTGTGGTTTAACCTCAGTTGGCAACTAAGCCCCACACAGCCGCTCGCTCACTCCCCCCGCAGTGGGATGGGGGAGAGAAT
>NW_008796181.1:2504451-2506503 GCF_000699145.1 Aptenodytes forsteri
TGGAATATCCCTTGGGTCAGCTGGGGTCAGCTGTCCCGGCTGTGTCCCCTCCCAGCCCCCCGTGCACCTGCAGCCCTCCCAGACGGTAGAGCATGGGAAGCTGAAAAGTCCTTGACTAGTGTAAGCATTACCTAGCAACAACTAAAACATCAGTGTGTTATCAACTTTGTTCTCGTTCTAAATCCAAAACACAGCACTGTACCAGCTACTAGGAAGGAAATTAACTCTATCCCTGAGGAAACCAGGACATTGTGATATGATTTACTATACAGCATAAAAATAAAGGGGCCTGATTCTATACTATTCCTTCAGGCAAAGATCCTGCTGTAATCACAGTTGGCTCCAGGATCTAGCCAGGGAGTGCTATTGCCCATAGTGATTTCTGTCGTTTTGCAACAGCTAAATCCTTATTTTATTGTATAGCATTCACCAATATTTCAAACCAACTTCTTCATTACTCCAAAGAAAAAGTGAAATGTGATCTGATACGTGATAGGTCTCTTTTAAACTCTTCTGTGTCTCTTGGGTATGCATAAACTGGTCTCATAATCCTACCCTTCGATAATCAATAACAATTTACTGCAAATTCCAATAGGTAATGTTAGAATTTGGAAAATTGAGCAGCTTAAATCAACTTTTTATTCCTAAATCAGACAAGTAAATTCAAATTTGATCAAAAATCATCTATACCATCCTTCTCCCCTTCTATTTTATTAATTTTAACACACTGCAAGAATTAATTGGATCTGTAATAGTAATTGTTTTCCAGAGATAAGGGTCATGGGCAGTGTGTTCAGATGGGTTTTATTCAGTCTCATGAGCATCTTTTCCTCCTGCTCCTCCAAATTTGTGTTTTGGGAGCAAAGCTAAAGACTTTTTGGGTTTCCCCTCCCCACACACATCCCCTATGTAGTACTGATTTGTTGTCCCATTTAAATACAGAGTTCAATGTTCAGATGTATAAGTGCGACATAAATAAAATGGCGTACTCTGCTGAGCCAAAGGGGCTATTTTCCTGGGAGCTGCTGTAGTTTATGGTAGGCTTGGCACCAGCATAAATATCATCGGCTCGTTATCACAACCAAACGGTAAACCACTTCGGGCTCATGGAAGATGGGTGGTCTTGAAGAACGGAGAGGAGAAATAAAAGAGCCAAGAGCTGTTGCCGCACTGGTTGGGGTGAGGGTTTGAGGCAGCCATGCCTTGGCACGGCTGTGAACAGACCAGCCCTGCCCATCGCCACACATGGCTGGGGAAAGGAGGATGGTTGCCTTGAATGGGTGAAATGGTGATTTTTATTTTGGTGATTGATCGAACCCTGAGGAAGGTGATGGGAGGCTGATGAGAAAACTGATGAGAAGACCCCAGGGCGCAGGGGCAAGATCCATCGGGGCCTTCAGCTGGGGAAGGGGCCTGGAGCAGCGTGAGCCTTGACCTGACTGCAAAGGAGGATTTTCCTTCCCTCTCCCGCCGGTTTTGCCACAGTGTTGGTGATGATTTCAGCTCAGCAGAAGGTGACCACTACCTCCTCCTCCTTCTCCTTGGCCTCCACACCCCTCAGCAACCTGGTAGGTGTCTTGCCCTCGCACCCCAGCCGTCAGCCTCCCTGGCTGCTTGCCCCCGCTCCCTGCAGCCCTCCTGGGGCAGGCTGTGCAGAGCCTCCCAACAGTTTGCCCACCCAAGAGAAAAACCTCCCAGGGCTTTGTTGTATGGAGAAGCTTCCCCCTCCAGCTCCATGTCACTGCCCGGGACAGCCGAGGCCGCTCGGCGCTCGGCTTGGCTGTGAGGAGGCGCCTCAGACGAGGTGGGAGGAGGGGGTGAGTTATGTCAACTGGAGCCGCTTTTAAATACAGCCGCCGAGAGCTCGCGTCATAAAACGGAGGGATAAATTAATCTCCACGATGCAGTTTCACTGTTTCAGTGACCTACAAATTACTATGGAAATCGTATTTCTCAGCTCCCTCCATCCCCCCTCCCGGTTCTCCTCGGGCGGGAAAGCGGAGTCAGCGGAAAGCGGCGGGGGGGGGGGGAGGGGGCGCCTCCACCCGCGGG
>NW_008796181.1:2506527-2517190 GCF_000699145.1 Aptenodytes forsteri
CGGCCCCCCCCCGGCCCCGCGCTGCAGCCGGGAGCTGGCGGGACTCTCGCCGCTGCTCGTTAAAAGCAGCGTGGGGAGAGGCGGAGGGAGTGAAAAGAGGGAGGGAAAACCCCGCCGAGGAGGGCAAGTTCCTTTCGGTGTCTGGTGGAGCCGCCCTGTGTCCTCCCCCACCGAGCTCTGAGGGAGAGGGGCCGGTGCCTGTCATGGCTGCGGCGTGGCGGGAAGCGGCTGTTGGGCTGAGGCGCTCTGGGGACCCTCGCCTCGCCCGGCTGGCAGCGTGTGGGGCTGCTCCTGTTTCTGAGGAGAAAAAAAGGCTTAAATCTCGGCCATCGTGCTCCTCTAAACTCCGGGGAGGAGGGGGAGGCAGTTTTATTCCCAGTGATCTGGAGCTGTGCACAGTGCCAAACTGGGTGATGTGAGGTCGGCTGGTTATTTATTTGCTTGATGGATCCTCCTCTTGGATCCCCCTCCCCTTCGCCCTTCTGATACTGTTGCCAGGTTTTGGCTTAGTGTATTGCAATTAGTATACGTGCATGGTTTTTTTATTATTAAAGAAGGAACTATTATGCAGCATCCCTCATATTTCTTGGTGATGCTCTTCCGTGAGAGATGTGAAGACCAGTGAAACAAAAGTGACTCCTAAGATTTAATTTATCACCTGCACACCTATAAGATGGATCACCTGAATGCCCTTAAGAGAAAGGCAAATCTTTTTTGAGGATTAAGCTGAAAGTAGGGGGAGAAAACGTTTCCCAGGATAATGTCTCAGTAATGCTTCACTCAGGTTAAAATGCTGGTGTTTTTCATCCCTTAAGCCCTTGGCTAATAGAAGGTAATAATTGGGTTGATTATAATGTTTAGTTTGTTTTGTTGGTTTATTCTGTTTCCTACTGTGAGAAATATATTTAAGATGGATTTAAACTGTTTCATTTTGTGGCTTGAAATCAAAATTAATCATAAGGCTCTTTTTTCTTTTTAATATAATGAAGTGTTTCAAGTTGTAAGATTCAGCTTGCGTTGTACACCATCTCATACAAGCTGCATGCTTCATGGAGTTAAATAACAGAGTCAGGACTTTTAATCATAAGTAATGGCAAAGGCAGAAGCAAATTAAGAGCTGCAGGCAAGAGCAGAATAATGTGTCCTGGTGAGATTTGAGAATTGACGGTTTATGTGATTATTTATACTCCAGGAGCACCTGTGGGCTTTGCTCATGGAAGAAGGGCCAGGTGCGGCAGACACAGATTGTACAGGATGTTCCTGATGGACAACAAGAGGCAAAAGGTGAATGAAATACACAGATGGAGCAGAGGAGGATGAAACAGAAATATGCCCAGTTATGTTTTTAGGAGAGTAGCTGTGAGCACAGTATAGCTCTGTGGATGTTCTGGACATTTGGCAGCAGCAGGAGTGGAAGAGGGCCAGTCATAGCTCCTTGAGGGAGTTTGGTTAGTGTGTAGAAGCACAAAGAGATAGCGGTGCACACAAAGTGGTTCCAGGGCACAAGAGCTGCAGAGGAAAAGGACTCGCAGTTTCCAGGTTACATGAAAAGATTGCAAGTAATTTCATTCTAGGCAAGAAAAACTCATCGTGGATGTGATGTCGTACTTGAAGTTGTATTTAAAAAAAAAAAAAAAAAAGGCAAAGTAATGTTGCAGAAAATGCCAGCTCTTGCCCAGGAACTGAGCACACAGTTACAAAGCCCTGGGAACAGACTTGCTGGTGTTTCAGACTTCTGGGAAATCAATGGATGGAAAATGAATTGATAGAATTTAAAATATTAAGAATTTATATTAATATTTATTAATGTACATGTCTATCAAAATGTGCTAATTCAGTGCAATTGGATCATCATAGCACTTAATATGTTTGGCTGATCACTTAACTCATTATCATTTCCAGCCTGCCTCTCCAATGCTTTGTGCTTGAGGCAGTCATTAACAGCCTGGGCAAGGAGGAGTAATGCTCTGCTACAACAGAATTGTTGTGATTTACTCTCACTTTGCATGAGTGGAAATCATTTCACATGCTGGGAAATAACCTGAGAGGACTTGGGAGTCCTGAAAGTAAAACGGTTAGTAAAAATAGGTTAAGGGAACTTTTTTACCCTGATGTGACAGTTTTGGCTGATGCTCAGTCCATAGATGAACAGACTAAATTACTGCTGCTCCTCTAAAGTTTTCCTGCTGCTACCTGTGTACCACCCTGCAAGTCCCGTGCAGTGTCCTATGTAATTCTTGTGTCTTGCATGGCAGCATGCAAGACACATGGTTGCCAATTTGTAGTACATTTTTGGATGTGGCTGATAATAACAAACCCTTTGGAAGACCTACACCTTGTGCTCTGGTAAACACTGATCAGTCATTTCCTGTTATTATTGGTGTTGTAGAGGACTTTGTTGTTGGCTGACACCGTAGTGATCCTTAAGCTTGAGTTCTGCGCCTTCAATGTAAAGCAAGCAGAAGGCTCTCTTCGCTTGCCCTGATCACCCTTTTTGGTCCGTTTCTCTGCATTTAGTCCATAGTTACCTTCTCCACTGCTCTCCCCCACCCCACTTCCCTGAGTCCATAGCTGTCTAGTATGATGTGTTTTCTACTGCAGTTTAGCTTGTTTCCTTCGTGTGGCTGTTTCAGAGCTGGAAGCAGCCCAGATTGTCTGTTTGCAATGGCTTTAGGTTCTTGGCTTCTTTGCTTCAGTAGGATGCCTCCCAGGTTTGGACTTCTTTTAGCTGCTTTCTTGGCTTGATGGTAATTTTTCTGCTAGGCTGCAATTGTCTGTTCTGAAGAGACCAAGCAGAATCCTGACTGTCCTCTGGAAGGAGATAATTGCAGTGTTTCAACGTTCTTGAGTAGAGAGTCCATATTTTCCCTCCTGCCTCTGCTGTTTAGTCTCTTAGTTTTCGCTACTGCTGCTTCTGCCTTCCTCCATGGATAAACAGGAAGAACTGGCACCACAACACTTCTACGTTTCACCACATTCTGGTTGCATCTACTTTAGTCCCCTGCCTGAACCCAGCACATTAAATGTGCTACCTATGGCAAACTTTCCTTTTGTTTCAACAGTCCATCCTTGAACACCTCCAGATCTCCCAGCTTAGAGAAACTGGAGCAGTAACATGTGAGCAGACACTTCCCCATTCAGTGCTGTAGAAAGTGGATTCAAGTCAAAGACAGTCCTCGGTGTTCATAAAGGATTTTTTTTTTTGCTGATCATCAGCTCTGTGGTCATTTCAGTGGGTGCAGAAATGCTCTTAATTCCATGATCTTTTTCAATGACTCCCATGAATTCTGTATTTCACTAGCCTCCTGGGCTATATGGGATGGTTGTTTCTAGCTCTAGCTTGCTGTGTTTTAGTCCCTTACCTCAAAATATGTTTTTTGATTGTAATACAATGCGGCATAAAGCCTCTGATGACAGTTCTCCCTCCTGCATCACATTAAGATTTCCTGATGTTGTACTGCGATTAAATCCATAGCTTGTGCTTCCCAGCAGTGGTTGGTTCTTCTGCATGTCAGCTGCTGTGAGCTCTATGCAGTACTTGCTCTTGTTTGTGTGGATCTCTTATCAACATCCTGCATTTGCCCATTGGCCTCAACATGTCTTTATTGTCTATCATCAGCTCTTGCTCACACGTATTATGGTCTGCTGTTACTGCCTTGTCAGTGTTGTAGGGATAACATTGCAGCTGGCTACTCAATCCTGCTGGAACAGAATTGGTCATTGACCTAATAGCGTAGCTGCCAACGTGGTGATTGAATTGTTGGCAGTTTTTTCCTATAGTGTGTACACATTGATAGCCCTTGGATTTGCTGAAGTCACATTGTGTAGCTCTGTTTAATTGGAAATCTCTACACCTTCAATCACTGCATACATTGCTTGCTTTCTTCTCTGAATGGTTGTGGTTTTTAAACTTAAAAGATAGTGAATTTCAGCACATGTGACATGCCTGTCTTTCTTTTGCCTTCTCCATCCCCCACCCCCGCCATGTATCCTGGACCCAAATGCCTGCTTCGGGTCTGCTTCTTGTTTTCTTTTTACCTTGGGCTTCAGTACTTGTTCTGACTTACTGTTTTCACCTTTTCCCTGTCAGATCACTTACCTTTGCTGTTTGCAATCATTTCTCTAAAGTCAGGTGCAACTCAAGCCCCTCTCCTATATGATAGAATCAAATGTCCTGAACATTCCTCTGATTAGGTATCTCTGATGCCTACAGTTACATGCTGGTTGCAGAAAGGTCCTACTTACTACAAGAGATGACACCTCAGCACTACGCTGCTCAGCAATGAGCACCAGCCAATCATTCTGTTCCATTTCTTGGTTCTGTCCATATGAAGAAAGGTATTTGTCTCCAGGCTTGCTTTTTTTTTCCCCTTTCTTTTTTCTTTTTTTCCCTTGAATTTTGGTACTTATTAGACACTTTTATTAGCAGTTAGTGGGTTTGAGGCAGTATTCCTGGCAAGTCTGTCCCGTAGGTCTTTCATTTTTTTTTTCACAATTACATTGTAAAAATTCTTCTCTTTATTCCCGATAGTTAACTGTTAATACAGATTGCTCTTTCTTTCACTGTCTCCATGTTTGTGCAGAGGTTTTGTGTAGAAAACTGCTTTCCTCCAGTTGCCAAGCAGAAATCTGAATCCCCATCTGTCTGCCTTAGTTTCTAGTAAATGATCTTCTGTCCTGTTACTCTCACTCTGTTCTTTGCTACATTTCTGTGTTATTTGTATCACTTGCTAGGCCATAAGAATTCCCATTTTTAAAACTGAACTCACTTTTTATTCAGAGAAATACTTGCAAAAATACTGTGTGTAATATGAAAGCCATGTGAAAACATATTGATTGCCTTATATCTTCACCGAACTCTTTTCAAGATCTGTTTTATTCTCTTCTGCTTTCACGACGTTTGGCCAATGTGGTAGACAAATGATTCAGCAATATATGAGGCAATGGAAAACTTTATTTAATTTCTGGAGTGAAAAGTAATTCATTAAGATGTTATCCAGCATTACATGTCTGTGTTTTCTGGGTATTCATCTTTCTAGTCTTCTAGTCTTTTGCTATTTTTGCACAGGTTTTCATGTTTTTATTGTTTTATTTTCACACGTGGCTTGAGTAATTTCACAGTAATCTGGATCCCTGGTTCTCCTCAATCCATATCAGTCTTATTTTTTTTTTGCACAGACTATGGGTAAAGTTGTGATACAGACATGTTTATTGTAGGGAATGAGAGCTTAATCCAAAACCAGGATTCAGCTGATTAAAGCTGAAGCTGTCAAGATTTTAGGCATGTAAATCTAGAATTACAGTGCTGGGAACCTTGGCTCAGCTACAGCCTAAAACTCAGGATACCTACATGAGTTTAATATCTTACTTTTTAATCTTAGTCTGCCAAGTGCCTAGACAGCCTCTCTTTGTATGCTGAGGTTTGTCTCTGTTTTCCAAACTGGAACAGCCTCCTGCCTGTGCCGTGTCAGGAGGAAGTGTCAAAGTCCCAGCAAGGCTGTTCTAGTGGGTGCTACCACTGTGTACTTACCAGGCATTCATCAAATCTTACTGACAAAAAACCACTTACAGCTGCTGCTTCAGATAGAATGGTGGAGGAGTATAGAGAAGGGATAATTTATCTTTTCTCTGTAGGACCCTGCAGTTAGAGTTTTCACCTATATAAAGCATGAGACCCTTCCTCTGCCTGAGTGGGCTCAAGCCCGTACGTCCCATCCTGGATGTAGAAGAGCATTCTCCCTTTATCCTTTAAAATGCTAGCATGCATGCAATTTGTGATTCATGGGACAAGGCACAGCGCAAGACCCACTGGCCAGCTGATTAAAGTGCTTATCTTTGAATGGGGAGTCTTAGGTTCTCATTCTTGCTTCTAGGCCTGTTTATGCATTTTGAATTAAACAGTTATTGGTCATAGCTCTGAGTCCTTCAAACTGACATTGGATGGCTTGTTTCATCGTATTTTTAAATAGCATACCTGTCCTAAAGAGCCAGGTGATAAACGGTGTCTGTCAGATCAAAAACTAAATAAATGTAAATATCCCTTAGGACAGGGAAATTCTCAGTTTACCTTGCTATTTTTGTGGTAATAAAAGCACTTGGAAAAATCAGCACCTCAGCTTCAAGAGGAGTTTTATACAGGAGAAAAATGAATACAGGAGAAATGTGTGCAAAACCAATTTACTCCTCTCAGTGGCTCTCCAAAATCCCCCTTTGTTTAACCTTTATCCGCAACATATATTTAAAAAGCATTGTCTCCACACCTGATCTAACTAAGAATCCTTAAGTAGATCTTTGTCAGTTTAGTCTGTTGCAAATAGAAATTGGAGAGAAATCACAAATTCAGCATTTTATAAACACAGCAAATAACCTCAGGTGAGGTGCTCTGATTTGTCTGCACTGGCACTGATCTCTGTGACCCTGGGCAAACGCTGGAGACTTTGTGTATCTCTCCTTGCTTTGTAAAGGGTGTTAAGAAGTACGGAGTAACATACAGAAATACTTCACTCCTCTGCAATTATTAATTTTGTTACATAGTCTGACATATTTCTGAAAAGCAATCCAGGCTCAGTACCATACCTAAGCTAGAAACTGAAGCAGGTGATACATCTGGCTGGCAACAGACCCTGTCCCTCCTTTTGCTTTTTCGGAACCCCAGGAATTTATCACATAATTGCACCAAACTTACGTCTGACCATCACCTATGCGTAGGCATTGTTAACTCTTTTCCCTCTGGGATCCTGAAATACAGTGAATACCCTTCGTAGCCATTGGCATTAGTTGGTGATTAGTGGGCCTTGCTCCAGAAATATATGAGAGGATTGGCCTGTAACCAGACTTAGGAGGGACCCTCGCAAGACCAGCTGTATTTAGGCTACTTTGCATGTAGCAGCTCAGCTTGGCATTAGAGTACGGGCATGCTTCCTCCCCTATGCTTAGACAGCAATCCCTTGCCCTTAAGACAAAGGAGAAACATCCACTGTTACCAAGCATGAAAAAACTCTAGAGTGCTACTCTTGTTTGTCTGTTATCTGCATACATGCTGGTACAAGCATTAGCAACAAGAAGAAATGCAATGGAAAGGTCAGAGCATAATACTGATGAATAGGATGCTCCATCACTGCATGTGCGCTGCCCAGTCAGTTTGGGCAGACTGACGTGGATTGCCTTCCAGCAGACCTCTGCTTTAATTAAATTTATTGGGAGGTGAAGGAAGTTCTGTGCTCTTTCTGACATTTTATATTAATATCTTGCAAAAACACTAGACTAAGCTACTTTTATGGTTTATGCATAGATGTACACATTCTGGATTGAGAAGAAATTAATATTTATTTCAATGCAAATGTATTTTCTGTTTAGGCTGTGGTTGTCTTGTTGTTACCTTATGTTCCTCTCCTATCTTTGTTATATTTGGCTATTGTACTCTGATGTTAAGGCAGTAATAGCCTTTGTATTACCAGTTTTTGTTTTTGAGAGTATGTCAGTGTTTCTTAACATTTTATAGTGAACTTTCTCCCATCTTACAGTCACAATCCTGCAGTCATGTGTTTATTGGAAAATCTAATATTCAATTACAGTATTTTTAAAGGCAGTTTCTGTCCATGATGCTTATGAAGGAACTTGCAAATAGAAATCTTAGTCATTCGAAAAGCGAATGGCAAATAAAAGCACTGTAAGTAAATAATTTTTAGACCTCATTATTCTTAGGCTAGTTGCAGTATCTGGGGAAGTATAGCACTGAAATTAATTCATACCTGTTCAAAACTTGCAGTGCTGACTTTTTGGTTTATGTTTTTATCATGTATTCAGTAATGCCTCTGGGTACTACTTGGAAATATAATGAATAATAATAACTTAATAAATTGGATAAAGTAAAGTATAAAGAATATACAGGCATGCACACACAGAGGGAAGAAAACACTGTTTTATAATTTTTTCTCCAGTATGAAAATCCCCATATGAAAAACACACTTTATAGAGACATAATAAATCTTCAGTAGAGTTCTAAAACTTAACTGCAGCAGGTGCTGCCAAAAAGATAATAGATCCTCAAATATCTTCTCATTAATTCCAGGTTATTACATACTGTACTAGACATATGGCACAGCATTAGCAGAATTTTAAAAAGTACAGTTAGGCAGAAAGTGATAGTTTATCTACATTTTCCCTTATTTACAAGGAAATGTTCACCTAGCTTAAACAGATACTAATTCAGGTTGAGTAGTACCTGTGAGCCCCATTCACAAACCAGAACTGTGACTTTGTCTGGTACTATGCAAACACGGCACAAAGTCCTAATCCAGGTGCTTAGAACAGAAGTATGTACAGCAATTTCCTTCTCTGCCAGGATAACCACATGTAGAGGAAAATCCATACAGTGAAATAGGTTCTTTTGTCCAGGAATGAGCCTTGATGGAGATGCTGAAAATATTGAGGGATATACTTGTATGTTGGGACCATCTCTAACAGGTGTGGTTTTTCTCCCATGTCTCCCTGGTTGTCAGATGCCAGCTGATGTTTGACTTTAACCTCTTAAAATACATTCTCAATTGCAGCTCGTTTTAAAAGCTACCAATGTCAAAAGGAAGAGTATTTCAAAAGTACTTCATACCTGGCTGCCTGCTTGTGTTAGTGAGATGTGGTGTTTGTTCCAATATCCAGCTCAGTATAGGACCAAGGATCAATTTTAATTTTAGTTAACTGCCAAGGCCCAAATAGTGCAGAAGTTGCATTTTATGTCATTTCAGACATCAAAACCCCTTAAAACAGAGTAAGGAGCTACAAATGCTCCTTGGTCTCCTGCTTGTGAAAATACTGTGGAAAAAAATCACAATCCTGCTAACAAATCATGTCAAGTTAAGAACATTTCTGTTACAACACATTGGTCTAAATGTGACTGTTGCATAGAGTGTGTTTGCGTGTCTTCTGCTGATGACTGAGTTATTAATTTATTATGGTTTTGTTTTAAGTACTTTATTTCCCCTCAAAAAATGAGTGCAGCCAACCAGCATTTAGTGCTCTGCATTGTTGACGAGGTAGAAATGTTTGAAGTGTGACTGATAACATTCTGATCTGCTTCAGACTGTGGAGAGCTCAGTTCAAGTCTGTATTTAACGCCAGTGATTTTTTTAAAACTCTCTATATTTCATGCACTTTCAGAGCATTTTGCGGAAGCGAACAGAAGTGGTCCAAGCCAAGTCTCACTGGTGTCTTGGTAATGGAGAAGTTCTGTAGGGCCTGCCTTCCAGAAGAGGCCTGGTATTAGAGTGCATGCAGCCACACCTATCTCGCACCAGTATTTTTTTGTATGTACTGCTAAGAAGCAATATGATTTTTCAATTGCAAAACTCATCATTCTTACAAAGTTTGCATGTGCAAAGAGAGACAGTTTTTTGGCCTCATTGGAAAATCAGACTCCCAAGATTTTTCACAGGTAGTACCCTCACCAGAAACAACTGTTTCCTGTCTGTACTCTTACACTCTTTAGACCCTCAGCAACGTAGAAAACTAACCAAGAGCTCAGCCATTTGAAAACCTCTGAAATGGTAAGGTGGATATTATTTCTACCTTTCCTCTTTTGATTTGTATTTCTGAGCTTCTGTTAGAATTGCTGAATTGCCCAGAATTGCTGAAACACTGTAAACAAAGCTATTTTTGCTATTCTGTGCTGTGTTGTGGTCCAGACTTCCTCTTGTCCTGTACTGTTGCTGTTGAAGCTTTTCAAACGATATTAAAGCTTGAGGGCAGTACAGATCTGTGGGAATAGACAGGCCTATCTGTGTTCCCTGGAGAAGACAGAAGCTATGGCTTCAAACTCATTTGTACTCATCTATGGACTACCAGATCACCCAGCAAGATGAACTGGATCTAATTTGGGTTTTGGCACATGCCCACATTTCTGTCAGCTTCCCTAGCATGCATGCTGGCTTTCAGGGCTGCTGTGGAAGACAAAACCGTACCTGATCTCACCAAAAGCCTGCTGATACCACCTCAGCTTGTCCATGCTTCTGTAATGAATTCAGACCAGCAGAATGAGTTTCCATTGGACAATGTTTTGTGTCATATAGCTAGAAGGTTTTTGAGCTGGTGCTTTGAGCCTTACAGCCAGGTTTGCTGTATTACTGAGCTATGGTCTGAGCAAGGAAATGTGAGGTTTAGAAATTCTTTACTTCTTAGCTCTGCTTGTAAATGGAGGGCAAGGACATACTTCTGCAGTTTTTGTTGCAACAGGAATTTTAATAAAACAAGGTCTATTGAAAACTTGCATGAAAATGGATTTGCATTAATAAATCTAGTTTATACTTTTCATAAAATAAGTTACATATAAGACATTTGTAGCTTGCTACAGATGCCAATGGCAGGTGGACCCCTGAACGCAGTGCGCTTCCTGATCCCACTGCTCAGGCTGTCAGTATTGTCTTCACACTTCAGAAGTTGCTAAGACTTCACTTACTATTTTTTCTAGGAGATTGACCACAGAGAGTGTAAAGAACCCTTACAGAGGATAAACAGTTATTTTCTTAAGGCTTTGAGATCTACTCCGTATTTGACTTTCACAAAGCATTTCACCTGATTGTAGTAGTTTAGGTCAGGCCTCTTGCTAAACTTTCTCTCTTTTTTTTTTTTTTTTTTTAAATAAAAAAGAAAAATGTTGGTATTTGGTGGG
>NW_008796181.1:2518096-2534947 GCF_000699145.1 Aptenodytes forsteri
GGAGCTGGCTGGCATTGGCTCTATCGGACATAGGGGAAGCTTCTAGCAGCTTCTCACAGAAGCCACCGTTGTAGCCCCCCTACTACCAAAACCTGGCCACGCAAACCCAATACATGGTAATATCCTGGGTTGACACTGCTTGTCGTCAAGGTAGCAGAGAATAATATATGCTAAGAAAGATGCCTCTCTTCAGCCTGACAACTTGAGTAGGCTTTTGAAGCCGAGTAGTTGAGTTGGTAGTAAACCCTGTCTTAATTCTGCCAGTCTGCGCGTGAATAATGGATCCATGCAGTAGACATCTGATTGTTGAGAATCTAGACAAGATTTAATGATAAAAAAATAAAACAAATGTGTAATAAAGACATAAAAAAGCAAGAGATACAATAGCAAAATGTGTCCCTAACATAATGCTTAGCAATAGGGATTTTTCTTATCTGTTCCAAGTAAGTCAGCTAATGAACTTCTACAACCCATCACACCTGATGTGCCCTAGAGACTTCTTAGAGCTACATCTTCTCCTTTCCTTTTGTTTTTAAAAAGTAACCTGCTTTCTTTTTAACGTAAGATAGAATGATCTAGCCTCGATCAGTCATCCCGTGACAAGGTCTCATTTCTTTGTTACTTGTGATTTGGCACTGGGACATCACAGGTACTATGACAGTATTAAATAATATCTTTCCCCTGTCCTTCCTAAGGTTTCTTAATTAACACTTTTATGGCATATCTGGATTGGATTATATTCCTGGCTTTAGGCTTTAAGTTGCCTACCCCATTTTACAGCCTTTTTAAAAGATGGTGATATGACTTTAGAAAATACATTATGAGAAATATTAGCAGCATACAGTAATCTTAAAATTTGTAATATGTAGCTCACCACAGGCTTTTCTCAGGAGTATATGTGTATATGTATATATGCAGATAAAAATTAGTCTTTTAGTGAATATGTAAGGCTAGAAAACCAAAACTGCCTAACCCTTCACTTCCTTTCACTTACACTTTGTAAGGTTTGAAGGGATTTGGCAGACTTTCCATTGCAGGACTCTAGTGCTATACTGTATGCTCTGAGACTTATTTTAGGAAATACTAGACTATTTTCTGACACAATACCCCATTTCAAATGCAGCAGCCGTGTGTCTGTTGCCTTTTGTTGGCTGTATCCATCATACCAATTGCTATTGCTCAGAAGAGGTACAATTTTAAGGAGATATTCCTGGTTTGGCTCCCATGTCACCTTAAAACTGATGTGTCTGTCAGATTGGGCCAAAAATCTGTGTTCTGTAGTCCATCAATTAAAAAAATAAAGGAAACATAAATATACACATCTTAAAAGAATGCCTCCATAAATTTTGGAAGCTGTGCTTAGGTGTAAAAGAAGTCTCCTCATGTTCTCTCTCACCTTCATTTGTCTTCTAGACCCAAAAAGAACTAATTAGACCTTTCCAGGACATTGACTTTTCTTATATGTACAAATTTCCAGCAGTCAGGATAGACTTCAAAAGAATCAGTGAAAATACTTAGAAGTACTGATGTGGGGCAGGAAGAAAGCTTGATTCTTGGTGTGTCCATTTTCCAGGCTTGTTCTTTTCTGTGGCAAAATCCCCCAAATCCCCTCTTTGATGTTTTGAGTTGGAAAATTTTAAATGCTGTGACTGTTTTGCAGAGCATTTTTCTCCAGTGTAAACATTGGTGAGAGAGTTAACCGTGTTGGCTGAGAAGAAGTAGTCTGACTGAGGCATTGTCCACTCTGGTGCTTAGTGTGGTCGAGGAGCTATAGATACCAGTTCAGATTTAGAAGCTCATTATGCACTAATCTTGCATGTCTCAGGTTACATATTTTTGGGCAAGACAATCAGGAGAATTTGTGGAATTTTTTTTTCTTCCCCAGATAATTGTTAGCCAAAGGGATCCAGAGCAACATGGGCTATTTTGTAAACCAAGGTTAGTTGTAATGGCTTGTTTTAAAGTAGTTCTTGCTGCCCGTGGAAACCCTGTGCATGTTGGCCTTTGTCCTTCTGCAGGTGAAGAGCTACTAGGGCTGGGGGCTACTGCTTGTGCTGGGCTAGGAGAGGGACCTGGACGCTGTGCCAATGAAGTGCGCTGAGAGTGGGTTGTCAGACTGTGACTAGATGCCTGATTTTTACTGCTCCTTGTGTACTGATGAGAAGGGGAAGGAGCTGTAGCGTCTCCTTTTTCCACTGGTATATGTTTGCTTTTCAGTAGGTAGCTCTTCTCTCCTGACTCTTTTCTTAATGGATGCTTTGGCCGAAAAGACAGCACTACACAGTGCCTCACCCTCATTTCACTTCCAAACCTGATGCGATGGGGTGAGTCAAAAGAGATTATCTAAGCTGTTTGTCTGCAGTAAGGGTCCTTATAGATGAATGTGTACATTTAGGATCTCTAAGAATAAAACCGATTTGAAGATTAAAATATATCATTAAATTAGCTGATAGCAGGAATGCGTCAGGGAAAGCTGGTGTCTTGCCAGCTGTGATGTCTGCTGATTTGTTTCCAAAGCAGACTTTCTAGTTCTTTGAAAAGCTATTGAAAAATCTACTCCTGCGTAGGAGGAGGTTAAGGAAGGTTGGTCTTGTCGACACATCCTAGAGTTTTTTCCTTGGATTTATTAATAAAAGCAGTAAGCTTTTTAAGTGCAACTGTTAGCTAATGTCAATTAGGCCTGAGAAACTTACCAGGAATTCAGGCGACTCTTGTTGTTTGACTAAGAAAATAGACTTGATACTTTCCCTGAGTTCTGCAAATACTACAGTCTGTTGCTGATGCAGTAGATAAACATAAAGACTCTTAGGAATTTATTTTAATGTTCAGAGTATTGATCGAATAGTAATCTGAGTTTCTCTAATGTTGACATCAGTTTACAAAATTATCTCTGATAATGTGCTAGTTCAGATTATGGAAAGAATCATAGATTTTGTGGCCTAAAAGGGATCATTATGATAACCTAATCAGAGCTTCTATGCAACACAAGCCCACAGGGAACCCAGTAGAGCTTCTGTGCTAGTTTGGCTGGCAGGCTTCACTTGCAGAGTGTATTGCCTCTTACATAAGACTGGAATGTTTTCTGACCATTTTTCTGCTCTATGCTTGTACTGGGCCCCAATATATGACAGGCTTCTGGTCCATGCCAGTGGCTCAAAGAATGCGATGAGGAAGGAGAAATCTGGAAGGTTTCTTTCTTTTATTTTTGCATGAGCTTGTGTCTGTTTGTTTGTTATACTGGAGAGTTGTTTTGACCTCCTACAGGAAGTCAAGTCGATAACCCTAGAGAACTCTAAGACAGATAAACAATACAGATAAAGATCTTGAAATTTTATCAAAGTCCTGATTGGATAAAACTTTAACCAAGGGCTTGGAGTCTGGACTGAGGTTCCTCATTCAGGAAACTTTAAATAAGTAATTTGGAAATGGTAGAAAGAACAGTCTTGATAGAGAGGGGGAAAGAAAAACAGGTGGGAACCTTGGCTTTTGTAATTGGGGCACTTAGAAGAAGACACTGGGTTCTCTTAAAAGCTCTTGGTAAGAGAGAGTGCATATAATCCTTCTTGTGTGATAGCCCGTAGTTTCCTTGGGTAAGTACTTTGCTTCACAGAAACTGCCTAGAGTTAGAATCATAGAATCATAGAATAGTTTGGGTTGGAAGGGACCTTTAAAAGGTCACCTAGTTCCAACCCCCCTGCAATAAGCAGGGACATCTTCAACTAGATCAGGCTGCTCAGAGCCCCGTCCAACCTGACCTGGAATGTTTCCAGGGATGGGGCATCCACCACCTCTCTGGGCAGCCTGTGCCAGTGTTTCACCACCCTCAGCGTAAAACATTTCTTCCTTAGATCTAGGCTAAATCTCCCCCCCTTTAGTTTAAAGCCATTCCCCCTTGTCCTGTCACAACAGGCCCTGCTAAAAAGTTTGCCGCCATCTTTTTTATAAGCCCCCTTTAAGTACTGATAGGCTGTGTCTTTCTGTGGATCTCAGAGAAAAATACTTGTCCAGAACTGAATGCAATAAGGCCTGCTTAGGAAGCACAGAAAGTTCATAGAATCATAGAATGGTTTGCGTTGGCAGGGACCTTTAAAGATCATCTAGTCCAAACCCCCTTCCATGGGCAGGGACATCTTTCACTAGATCAGGTTGCTCAAAGCCCCATCCAGCTTGACCTTGAACACTTCCAATGATGGGGGATCTACAGCTTCTCTGGACAACCTGTTCCAGTGTCTCACCACTCTCATTGCAAAAAAATTTCTTCCTTGTGTACTATCTAAACCTACGCTCTTTCAGTCTGAAACCATTGTCCCCTGTCCTGACCTTGGTAAAAAAAATATATCTCCCTCTTTCTTATAGGCCCCCTTTCTTTAAGTATTGAAAGGCATTAATAAGGTCTCCCTGGAGCCTCCTCTTCTCCAGGCTGAACAACCCCAACTCTTTCTTCATAGGAGAGATGTTCCGGCCCTCTGGCCATTTTTGTGGCCTTCTCTGGACCTGCTCTAACAGGTCTATGTCTTTCTTGTACTGTGGACCCCAGAGCTAGATGCAGTACTCCAGGTGGGGTCTCACGAGAGTGGAGTAGAAGGGGAGAATCACCTCCCTCGACCTGCTGGCCACGCTTCTTGTGATGCAGCCCAGGATGTGGTTGGCTTTCTGGGCTGCAAGTGCATGTTGCTGTCTCATGTCCAATTTTTCATCCACCAGTGTCCCCAGGTCCTCCTCGGCAGGGCTGCTCTCAATCCCTTCATCCCCCAGCCTGTATTGATACTGGGGATTGACCCAACCCCTGTGCAGGACCTGGTACTTGGCCTTGTTGAACTTCATGAGGTTTGCACAGGCCCACTCCTCAAGCCTGTCAAGGTCCTTCTGGATGGCATCAGAGTTACTAAAGGTTATGTGAGAGCAAGATCCAGTTAAAAAGCTGTATGAATTTTAACCTTTTGTCTTAAAATAGGAGCAAACTCCAGGACTGCTGTTTGGAAAGTTTTGAGTTTACCTCGATCCCTGCATTCAGGGCACAATTTTATTAGTGCTAGTAAATGGTGAACACCTAGCTAAAGCAAAGCATACAGTGATATTAAGGGGAAGTCTAGTTCCCAGACATAGCCAATGGGCAATGTATTTTGTCAGTTGATTTCTCCATGGCTTTGCTCTCCCAATTTCAGTTCTGTGCAGTTTTTCCTAATTTTCCATGCAGTGGAAGGGTTATGAACTTCTGATCAATGCCACCAGACCTGTTTTTTACGTTCATTTCTGCATAGCTTCTTGCAACTCTAACTTTGAAATAGTTTCAAAGATGTAGTTTAGCTGTACACACAGATCCACTTATACTGCTTAAGGCAACATACTGTTCTTGCATACCCGAACAGCTTTACTCAACTACCATTTGTCAACAGCGCTTCTCTTGCTCCAGGCGATTTTGGGTAGGATATGTCATTCAAAAACAGGTCATTCTAGCTATGTGATTATGTGAATATCTGTAGTCATGCATGCACAACACCTCCCCATTAATTAGGTACTTGTTCCTCCAAGGTGATTAACAAACTAGTTTATTCTGCTAATTGCCAGAGGATTTGACCCCTGACCTGGAGAATTATTATAGATTTGAGACAGGACAATGCTCAAGATTTCTTCTGTGACTAGCTGATTAGAGATCCTCTCAGCTGTTGACAGTCTGCACAATCAGGGGAACAGTTCTCTCTTGAAATGGCTTCACATCAATGGTGCACTCTGTGAGGAACAGCAGGAGCTCTTTTATAGGGAGGAGAGGTGAAGCATTTCCTCTGGAGTGCTTATCTTGATTGATGATCCACAGAATTGTTCATGGCGTCCTCAGTTAACCCCAGCTCTGGAGCTGAGATTGGTTTCCAAATGCTGGGGTTTATGGGCTTACCTCCATTTTAGGCACTTCCTTTTTACTTCTCATCTAGGATTCCAGGATCTTCTGCTTATATCGTGTGCAGAAATCAGAAATTCTCCTTTATTAAAGTTGCCATAATGACTTCTCTTACGAGAAAGGCAGCAGAGGTGTGGTTAGGCAAGCAGAATTCCTTTGCCGTGAAAGTAATGAAACTCTTTTCCACCTGGAAAACACTTCTATCTTATATATTTATACTTGTAAGAAAAGATAATCTTGGTGATTATCAGCACTGTGGATTTCCTCAGGTTCAACCTTCATGGAAGAATTTAGCAACCAAAAAAGGGTCATGACATATAACTTGATGTCTCCTGGCTCCCTAAAAACATATAGTTTGCCAGTGCCAGTTATCTTCCAGGGTAAAACAATATTTTGGAAGAGGACCTAAACTAGCTTTTACTTGATTGAGCATTAGACCCTCTACCCTTTTGATTCTTTAAAAGACAACGGTGTGTGGAGAAAAACAAACTGAAAGTTATCTACTCTGACTTTCCTAGAGCTTTTAGAGGTGGAGTATCTTCTTGGATGTCAGGACTATTTACTCTTGGAGGGGCTCCAGGAAGGATAGTTTCAGCAATGCTATCTTTGGTAGTCGAGTGTTCTTGACGTTGAATAAGGATCCCCTATTTTGGGCATAGGCTTCTTCATAGAGTTCTCTGAGATATACAGAGGCAAGTTCTCATTCATGAGTTTTCTGTTCAAATCTTACGAGTTCCAGTTTAACATTCTGAAGCTGGAGAAGCTTTATGTCTGCAAAAATGAAATTTGTGTGTGGAAAATGCCCACTTGAGCAATGATGTGGCACTGCTGGGGATCTCTAGTATTTTAATATTGAATGTAATTTTAGGATACTTAGTAGAATGTAGTTTCGGAGTATTTTCAGTGTAGTTTAACTTGCAGGATGTTAGACTTATTATTGGGGTAATTCTTCTGTGAGCGTTTCCTCAGATCCCGCCTGTGTGTAAAATATTGAAGGTCATTAAAGCTTTTGTCTAGAGGTGGACCGAGGTCTAAAAAGAGCCCCAGATTCTCAATATCCCTTGCTTCTTGCTGCTGCATTTATGAACTCAGAAGTGCAACTCACCAGGGGATGCAGTCACAGCAACTAACTGGAAAACCCAGCCTTTCGAGGAAGCTTGTCTTATTCTGTGAGCATTTTCTTACAATGAGATGAATATACTCAGTCACTTCTATTGTTTTTAAACAGACTGCTGTATTCAGCAGCTTGCTGAGGAGCTTTTCGTGTTACCTGTATTTAAACTGCTGGATTGAGTTACAGATCAATCTAGCCCCAGCTGCAGGGTTCTGCAGGAATTCATCTGTCTTTCTGTGCTTACAGAAGCAAACGGTGTCTTAAACAAATACATTCATGCCACTGCCATCAAAGGGACAATTTATAGGCATAAATGAAACCTGGAGGACAGTAGTAAATTGCAAAAAAGCCCCAGAACGTTAAAATCTTGTAATCCCAAATCGTTTTTACTACTTTAGGGCTGGGTCTAGTCTCATTTAGTGTAGTGTAAAAACAGGAGGAATAATGCTATTGAAGTCAGCAGGAGTGATGCCTGCTAAAGTGAGAATAGAATCAGAGTACAATCAAGTGAGAGGTGTGTAGTATAATGAAAATCATCTTAAAAATACCTACTCTGACACATTGAATCATAGAATCATAGAATAGTTTGGGTTGGAAGGGACCTCTAAAGGTCATCTAGTCCAACCCCCCTGCCGTGGGCAGGGACATCTTCAACTACATCAGGTTGCTCAGAGCCCCGTCCAACCTGACCTGGAATGTTTCCAGGGATGGGGCATCCACCACCTCTCTGGACAACCTGTGCCAGTGCTTCACCACCCTCAGCGTAAAAAATTTCTTCCTTAGATCTAGTCTAAATCTCCCCCCCTTTAGTTTAAAGCCATTCCCCCTTGTCCTGTCGCAACAGGCCCTGCTAAAAAGTTTGCCGCCATCTTTTTTAGAAGCCCCCTTGAAGTACTGATAGGCTGCAATAAGGTTTCCCTGAAGCCTTCTCTTCTCTAGGCTGAACAACCCCAACTCTCTCAGCCTTTCTTCATAGGAGAGGTGTTCCATCCCCCTGATCATTTTTGTGGCCCTCTTCTGGACCCGCTCCAACAGGTCCGTGTCTTTCTTATGCTGAGGGCTCCAGAGCTGGACACAGGACTCCAGGTGGGGTCTCCCCAGAGCAGAGTAGAGGGGTATGATGGTTTGAAGGCTCTGAAGGCTTTTTGCGGAATTGTATCATTTCAAATGTGCCCAGTTTCCATAGAATAGAAAGATTTTTTAACGTACATTTAAGCCCTGCAATCTCCTGTGAGGACCTGAAAGACAGACTGTGGACATTCTATCTTGTTCATCCACAGGAAAAACAAAACAAACAAGAAACAAAGCTCACCACCACTGACAACAAAAAAAAATATAGGGCTAAAAGGGAACTTTAGGGTTTACTTAGTTCATTGCCTAGCTGCAAGCCAAGATCAGCTCTGCCTTAGCCACTCTTGGGATGTGTCTGTTTAACTTTTTGAAAATTATAATGGGGTAGGTTTCACAATCTTCCTGGGTGATACTACAGCATCCTTAGAAAGCTTTTCTATCCTTAGAAAGGTTTTCCCTCTCTTACTTTCCTAACTTGTACTATCTGTTCTGTCCACCACAGACACAGCAGTTTTTGCCACTTCCTTTATAACTGGCTGTTAAAACGCTGTTGGGCTATTTTTTTTACCCCTCTCAATTAAACAGTTACTTTTCCTTCTGTGTAAGTGTTTCTCCTTGTTTTTCTCCATGCTCTCACCAAACTGATCTACATTTTCTGTCTCAAAATGGGCACAGAACCCTGAATGCTGAGTCAAGTAAAAGTGTTACTGGAAGTGTGTTAAAAGCTTTTGTCTCCTTCACTGGTCCCAGCATAGTATTTGCACTTCCCAAAAGCATGATGTTATTGTCTCATACTGAGTTTTTGTTTTAATACAAGATCCTTTGCCTCAGAACTTCCATCTATCTGGCAGTTCCCCAACCGATATTTGTGTACTTCATTATTCTCACTGAAATGTAGTTTCTTGTCCTTATTGCATTTTTTTTTTTATTTCCCCAGTTTAAAATCTATCTGAATTTTGGTACTCTGGTATTGACTAATACAATAGTGTGTTGGTCAGCTTATTCCAAAATAAGACATACCTGTGCACTGTAATGAGCTGGAGAGATATATGTTACAGGTGATGCACTCACATTTGTTGACTTTGCAGTGGGTAGGAGGAGCACAGCTGTACCCTTGTCATGACAAAGTAGGTGCTGATTGCGTAATGACTGTAGATCCGTCCGGTCTGTGATGTTAACATCAGCTTTCCAAGCCAAACCTTAGTGGTCCATTAGTGTAAACTGCAGAGTAAGACAAGCAATCTGCTCAGCTCCTGATATAGAGATACTCATCTCTTTGCAGAATTGTACCCAGTTATATTTTATAAATAATGGGATACTACAGCATTTTCCAAACATCTATTAATATCCAGGAAATACAAGTGCTAGTGATAAAAATCACTGCAGCATTGCCAGTTTCTTCACAGGGAGAATGTTGCTGTCATTCTCAGGCTGAAGGCAAAGCAGAAGAAATGTATTTTTTCTGTAATGCTTTTACCCTCCAAAGAAATCAAGGTGAAATTAAACCCGTCATAGCTGTGCTGAAAAATAACATTTACACGAGGAGAATATGAATGCAGTTTGTGGACAGACTCTTTTCTGCCTCTAGGAAATACAATGAAAATACAAACCAGCTGGCTGAGTATTGGTTTGTGAGCGTTTTTGTAAGACTGTAGGCAGGCCTGACAAGTCTCACACATAAAGTTAAGATCACACATTTGGTTTCCACCTCACACTCCCAAGTCCTTTGGCTTGTGCATCTTGCATTTGAAGTACGCATGGTTTCTCCCCTGTGCTGTGACCCTACAAGATGCATGCTCTCCAACAGCAGCCTGGCTTCATGGTTCTTTTCTTTCATCGGCTTGTGATGCATGGGACATGTCCACATCTGACGGAGAAGAGAGTCCACATCTGAATATCTCTATAGATTTAATCTTGGCTTCTCCATGCACTTAATTCTCAGTATAGCAGACACTGCCAAACAGTGTTTTTTCAGTGGCCTGCCAGTGGGAGTTTAAATACATTGATGCTTGCCTATGCATGGAGCAGTTTTGGGATAGTTATACAGACACTGTTCTTCATTGCTTTTTCCATATTAGCTTAATTCACTGTGAAAGAGGATTAAACTAGAAAACAGTACTCTTCCTGTGAAGGAAGTTGATTGTGGTATCACCCTATCCTCTCCATCACCTTTGTGGCTGGGGCCAGCTCTGTTTGTTTTTCCTTTTGCATTCACTGGTGAGTAATGTCACATGTAGGTAAAGTCACAGGTATCCTTTAAGGATCCTTGCAGTTTTCACCACCCTCAAGTCAATTGGCCTGTGCATCCATTTCAAAAGTGAGTTAATGGTTAAAAATCAAAGGCATTTGTGCTCTCATCAGATGTGGAACCGAGGCCAGGCATCCTAGGTAGCTTGGGGTGTTGCAGAATTAAAAATGAATATTTATTCACATTCTTATGTGTTTGCAGTGTCTTTATTTATGGTATTTACATATATACTACAGCAGTGATTATGCACACAATTAAGAAACCATACTTGGTTTATTTTGATTTTCGCAAATTTGAAAATGATTTAATACATATAGAAATGTTGCACAGAGAGTGCTGACTAGATTCAATTCGGGTTAGACCCCAAGCATACCCCTTGTTTAACAGCTATGGTGTCTCCTTTGCTGTGTCCTAAGGCTGGAAAGCTCCTCTTATTTACCTAAATTCTTCCCAAGAAGGTATCAGAATAGACGGTTATTGAGGGCCACTCAGTCTCAGCTCTGCCTTGTCCTTCTGTGGCCACACTGCCATAATAGCCACATATAACAGTCCTTAATACCTTTTTCTTCACAGTATTTTTATGAGAGACCAGTGTTATGGTCCGCTTAGGAGACTGGCAGACACAGGGCAGGATTAATTCATGGTTGATTCAGGATTCCTGATTAAATGTAGACATACGCAGGGTAGACACATTACATCTGAGCTCGTCATCCCAGTTTCCTACTGAAATTTGTGGAGATCTAGTGAGTGTACTTACTGAGGCTTGCACAGAACTCATCTCTGTATGCAATAGATGCTGAAATAGATCAAATTACTCCTAACCTAAATTGGTTATTACTTATAAAGGGAGCTTATGTAACTAGAGCTTAGCTATAAATATTTAAATTGTAGGTGCTTAAAGGTGTGAAAGAAAGCTCAGCTCATACAGTGAGGGTATAGCATGGCCAACAGCTCAGGTGATAAGAAAACAGTGAGTTAACTTTGGACTCCATACTTGGTTTCTAGGGAAAGTCTGACACACTGTTGGCTTGAGATCCTTCTCTGTCATTGTTGGGTTTTTCTTGTGTGACCTTGCAGACATAACTGAGGATGCAGGTTGAAAATGGGCAACTGTGGTGTGCTGGAGCTCTGTAACTGCGTTCATCTAAATATCACAAAAGAGAAGTTTCGCTATGCAGGAGCAAATCCATAGAAGTGAATGCATGTCTAGGTAGCATACTTGACACTGGCCTGTCTATCCTGTTTCCACAACAGAGGACAATCTAGAAGGGGAAAATTTGTACTGTTGTATTGAAATGCAGGAATTTTGTGCCTGCTGAATGGTTTATTGCATGCTGTTAGTGAAGTTATATGAAGAAGGAAGACTTACCGTGTTGCTATCTGGAAACTGAGGCTGGTACTCAGTATTGATTTAGTCATTGTCCACAAGAACACTAAGAATTATGCCTGCTGTGGTTGTTAATGCTTTCATCGTAAAGCCTTTATTGAGCAGCCTTGGCCAGTAATACTAATGGAAGGAGCACTATTAAGCTCACTGCTCTTGTAGGTCAAATGAAGTCTCAAAATTTAGTAGCTGTTCAGTGTGTCCTTTCTTTGTCAGTGATTCTGCTCACAGTTTTCCTGGAGCATGTTGCAACAACTAAATTGTGTGAAAAATCTGGTTCTTCAAATAATGTGGCTTCAAAGACTCTAGACACATGAGGAACCTGAACTGACAGTTACTGGAGGCATTAGGAGCTCTCATACACTGAGACAGGATCGTAACCCCTTCTAACCCTGAGAAGAGACCTGTATTCCAGTCCTGGATAGAATCGAAGTAGGGACTTGAGCAGAGTTTCTGGTATCAGCACTGTGTTATCAGCTACTCTATTGTAAATACTGGTTTTCATCAAAGTTTTCAGAGTGTGGGAAACCCACTTGCTAGTGGTTGTAAACTGCAAAACTAATGGGCCAGATAATTACATAACTGTGTCATCTGACATTATTAACGAGTGTTTTTGAGAGCTTAAAATTTCCTGTGGATCTAATGAAAACTCCAGGTCAGCAGACACTACACTAGTACAGTTGCCTTTGATTTCATTGGAATCAGATCTCAGCATAGCTAGATACCTAATTCATCTTGTAAACATCATTGATTTATTTGCACATAAAAGCTTTCTTGCTTTGAATGTTTTGTTCTCTGTTTTGTCAAAAGTAAGGAAGCATTGATAAAGAATGCTCAGAGAGCAGGGCTGCTTTTAATTAAAAAATGTATCCACCTGAGGGAGTGGATAGATGCAGAGGAATGTAGATGGTACTTCTGGTGATCGTAGAGTCCATGGACTTGTAGTTAATTCCTAGGAAAGGTATTGGATCCTAACAATTGTTGATCCTCAGGGAAGCTAGTGGGCTTTTAATGTAAGTGCAAATTTGAGTTAGGAACATCTTAAAAGATGCAGATTCTTAATGGCTTCTTTTCTGCTTTAACTTTCTAAGGAAATCTTCCTATTCCACATAATTTTCTTTCTTATATACCGAAAAGAGTCTGCTTGTTTCAGAGAAGTTTGGAATATGGAATTATAGAATTAATTTCTTAAGGACATACATTATTAGTCTATTGTCAGAAGCATTTTCCATAACATTGAAATGTCTGCATTACAGTGTATTTATTTAAATGTCCACTTGTGAATCAAGGCCCTTCCTGACTCTGTTGAACACTCTGTGTTTATCTGCATATGTGAGCATGTGTGTGCTGTCTAGTACGTTCATAAATAATCCTACAATTATAGCATCAGCATCCACCTCTTGATAAAATAGCCACAAGCTTTTCCTTCACTAGAGACAGCTGGAATGCAAGCAACCCTGCTTTACTCGATGGGTTTCTTCAATCTTGCCTTCTCTTATGTGGAGAAGTTTCCTTAGAACAAGCATCTATTGTGAAAAACATCATTTTTTGGTGGTGTGAACTGAGACCTCTGGAATTAGTACAAAGAGAAATCAGTAAAAAAAGATGCAAAATAAGAGTACTGATGGAAAAAAAAAGTGCTTGATTTTATTCTGCAAAGACTTTGTATTTTAGGCATGTGCAGGGCTTCAGTTTCTGTCAGCTTCACTTGTTGCGGATTCTGTTTTCTCAAGAACAACTTACTAAAATGTAATTAAGCATCATATGTGAAGAATCATTGTGACTGAGAGCCCTTTAAGGGGTTAGCAAAGGGCAGTCTGTCACGATGCCTGTAAATCATAAATTTAATATAAAAGTGTATCTAGGAGCAGAGAGAGGTCTGAGACAGAGAGGTAAAAAAAAACCATTAATGGCTTTATGTTAAGTCTAGCAAATTAAAATTCTCAAATGAAATTAGTCTCTGACCTTTTACCACCTTTGGACCATGCTCAAATGTTTTAGTGGACAACTTAATGGCAAGAGGAGTTCTATCTTCACTGTAGGTTTCATCCTGGCTGTGTTTGAGATATGCCACAGAAGCATAACAAAGGCATTTGTCTATTCTTGGAAGTCGATGATGAACCTTGTAGTCATTCCCATACTTCTTTCAGTGAAGAAGATCATGCACACAGAGAGGAATAAATCTCCTTTATGCTTTCATAGTCTTATGGCTTCATACTTCAGGAGATGAGGTGACCTACTTAGAGGAAAAAAAAAAGATGGTAAAAGAGAAGTAAAGGACAAAGGAGCAATAACCTAGTGTGGATTCATGAAGAATTATAGCAGAATAAACTGATCATTTTGGTTTCTGGAGGTGTGATTCAGCTTGCTTTCTGCTTGGGGCTCCTCATAGCTTAGCTTGCAGAGATCCTATGGAAAGTGAATGCATTCAAGATGTCAAACTGTTTTGATTAGCAGGCAGTATGACAGGCTGGACAGAGGAGAGGCTTCAGTATTTGGAGGGAGACAGGATTTTACTCTGATTTTGCTGTATATATGTTAATTCTCTCTGTTTCTTTTCTCACCTTCTGTCTGTCTTGCCTCTGAAGACTGTAAGCTCTTCAGAGCCAAAGTTGGCTTCCACTGTATGTTTATATGTTGTCTGGCACACTGAGACTCAGATCACGTGCTGTTGGAATATAAATAATAAACCTCCTTTTTCTTTCACTAATTCTAACTCTGCATCTCTTGATATTTCCCTAGTTGTGCTCAGTTATTTGACAAGATTGCTGAGACATTTCAGGAAATGCACGCAGTCCTTGCTTACCAGTTATCCTACTGATGTCAGAACAGAACCCCAGTGACTGCAGCTGAGCTTGGGATGGAACATTACCAGAAATAAAATTGTGTTCCCAAGTGGCCTTCCAGTAGTGGCAGGTGCAGGAATAGTGATGACTTTTCTGTGCATGTGATGCAGTTTGTTTTGTGTGCATTGAACTGATGTAAGGAACAATTGTTTTGGCCAAATGCAGCATCCTTCTCTTGCTGAAACAGCACTCACATCACACCACATCTTAATATTCACAAATATCCCAGAGGATGTGTCATATCTATGCCGGAACAGTCTCACAAAAGCTCTGTACATTTGAAATCTTGCCACTCGCTGGTTTTGTGCCTCAGCATGTTATGCTGAGGCATAAACAATCCAGTTGTTTCTTTCCCAAGAAGTCCTTCAGAATGAGCTTCACCACATAGTGCTTGTGGTGCTCATAGACTGTCTAATATCCAGAGACCATTAAAATTTGACAATCACACTTCAAAGGAAACTCCCTGGCTCCACGGAGGGGAATGTTTTGGGGGATCCACTAGATCCACAGAGTTTTTTCTCTCCAAAGTTGCCAACTTAAGGGATATTCATTCTAGGCATTCAGTTCAGGTGCCTTAAGGAGGAACCTGAGCTCTCTATAGTCAGTGCAGAGGAGGATATCCTTCCAGAGTGTGATTTCAGAGCTCGTAAGTTTTAAGCAAGCTTAATTCCATTGACTGAAGACCCCAACTGTAGATAATAAGTACACTTTTCCAGTGCTTTCTCTTGTATGTTTTTTTTTTTCCAGTTTCCAAAGAAGGTGGGGATTCACAGTCATGCTTGTGTGTTTCTGTCTTATTTTCTCTATTTCAGTAATTTTATAACCAACTCTGGCAAAGCTATGTGAGGATAGAAGTCTATATTGCCACAATTTTCTTTGAAAATAGGTAGTCTGTAAGAAAAGACACAATTCATAGACCCTTGAAGGGAGACTGCAGTGTAATTTTCGGTCTTATCAAGCACTAGAGGCCTTATAAAGGAAGAGCTGTTATGAAATGCCCCCACCTGCAGGACAAATTTCAGTCAGTACTGATACCTCATTAGACAGTAGAGAATCTAACCATTAGCCATGTCTTGGTAGAAAAGTTTGCTTCACTAGTTCTGCTACTCCACAAAAGTACATGTTGGGTTTTTTATCTCCTGCTTTTATTGTCTGCTTTTAGGCCAGTTGCTTGTTATATGACTGGCAAATCCAAGTACTGCAATCTGTGAGCAGCAGTGAATGACTCTCACTGCTATGTACCCATTAGAACATCAGCAAAGACATATGTTAAGATATAATGGAAGGCTTCAGGAGACAAAAATGCAACTGAAGCAACATTTTGCTTCATACATGATCCCATTGATGCCAGTAGAATTGTCTGAAGTTTACATTAGCATATAACCTGACCTCAGCTGTTTAACATTAAGCAGTAGGGACAAATCTATTTCCATTAATCATGGCAATGGCGGATATAAAATGTTTGCATTAAGTCATTGTGTTAATCTAAGAAAGCAAAGGTTGCTGCTCTGATTTGAGACAGTAAGAAATAGGAAGGAAATCTGCAGTAAGGAAATGGGCAAAATGAGTGGTATCAAAAATTGCTTTCATGCAATCCTTTTTGTGCTGCATTAGGTTTTTGCATTGCTTTGCTAAAAGGAAACCAGTGTAATTCCAGCTGGAAGGGAACAGTTCCTACTTAATACAAATTTGTGGCATTGATATTATATGAATAGGCCACTGAACATAAAGATTCTTCTGCCCTTTTGACATATATAGAGGGTTATTGCTTTTCCTGTGCATACGCACTTTTCAAATAGTAGGAAGAAGTTTGATTATTGCAGATGGTCAGTTCATTCAGACTCATAGCAGTTCTCAGCTTGTAATGTAGGAGCTTGGACAGGGAAGCTAAGCAATGAAATAGTATTCTGAACGTCTCCCTTTTATGGGTCATCAACAGGAAGCAGGTTTTAGAAAGATTAAAATGTATTTTGTAGTTGCAATATGCCATATATTTTACTGCATTGTGGTACACTAGTGAAATGGTGAAAAAAATAGGGAAAAAAAACCGGCTGGATGGCCGGGCCCAGAGAGTTGTGGTGAATGGAGTTCAATCCAGTTGGCGGCCGGTCACGAGCGGTGTTCCCCAGGGCTCAGTACTGGGGCCGGTCTTGTTCAATATCTTTATCGATGATCTAGATGAGGGGATCGAGCACACCCTCAGTAAGTTTGCAGACGACACCAAGTTGGGCGGGAGTGTTGATCTGCTCGAGGGTAGGAAGGCTCTGCAGAGGGACCTGGACAGGCTGGATC
>NW_008796181.1:2535423-2537494 GCF_000699145.1 Aptenodytes forsteri
GAGGTGGGTGTTGGTCTCTTCTCCCAAGTAACAAGCGATAGGACGAGAGGAAATGGCCTCAAGTTGCGCCAGGGGAGGTTTAGGTTGGATACGAGGAAAAATGTCTTTACTGAAAGTGGTTAAACATTGGACCAGGCTTCCCAGGGAAGTGGTGGAGTCCCCATCCCTGGAGGTATTTAAAAGACGTGTAGATGCGGCACTTAGGGACATGGTTTAGGGGGCATGGTGGTGTTGGGCTGACGGTTGGACTTGATGAGGTCTTTTCCAACCTTAATGATTCTATGATTCTATGAAATGACTGGTGGTGCTATGAAATGTCTGTGGTACTCATTTGTGCCAAACTCATGAAAGCTGTGTACAGACAAGGGCATCACAGGTAAAATTCAGAGTGCAGGAGGAGAGTGAAGTATTGCCCCAGTGTATAAATAGGAAAGCTTACTGAATTATCAAAAGACTGCTCATTTAAACAGCATGCTGTGGCTGTACTTTCTGTACAAATAAACAAGAAACCTGGTTCCTCACATGTATATAATCTCAGGGATGAACATAGTATCTCATAAATGTTCTACTCCCCTAGCCAGTACCTGTCTGGGTTTAATTTGCCAGTCTTGGGAGAATTCAATTCTTCCTTCACTACATAGAGGCCTAATGTCTGGAGACTGTGAAAAGACTGCCATTGTCTTTAGTGGACTTCAGATCAAGCCTGGGTTCCAGCTTTAGACTGTCAAGAGTTTGGAAGCCCTGGATGTCTCCTATCTGGAGTGAGGTTCCAAACATTATTGTCGCACTGTCACATCTCCATCTATGGAGATGCACAGATTTTCCTTCTGAGGGAAACATTTTGCTTGGCATGGCCAGCCCAGGATCTCCGCTGGCCATTTTTAGGTCATGGGTGGTGCATAAGATGCCAGTTATGATCTATTGTGCCTGGAGCTTGTCCAGCACAAGGATCATGCTTGCATCATCGAGCTGAGATCAGAAGGGTGCCTGACCCATATGCCTATTAAAAGCTAAGGCAATTAGCAGAATGTTCTCCAGGACTCTAGAAAGTGTTTCTAATCACAAATCTGAAATAGCCCGTATTTAAAGAATTAGAGTATGTTGCAAAAGGCAGAGAGAACTTGGGTTTTCTTCCTCCTGCACTGAAGCAAGTGATAGCTGTGAAAGTGGCTGGCTGACTGGGTTTCTGTAAAACTGATTACTTTAAAGCTGTTGAAATGTTATTCAGTGGTTAATGATGTTAGGGCACTGAGACCCATGGAGAGACAAATTTGTTAATCATTTTAAATCTAAATAAACAAATAAGTTGTCATAGCACATGCAGTATATCCATGCTGTTCTTTATAAATTACCTTTTCCTCCAGAACTCCCCTTTGCTCAGTGCTGCAGACAGAAAGCATCTCATTGATTTTGTTTGATGATTTTAAGAAATGGATGTGAATCATTCCATACTTCCTCAACTCACCAGTAATCCTAGAAACAGGAAGGTAGCTGGGCATAGAAACACTGCTTCTAATCTCCTGCCTTCCCGTGCTATGCTGCCCTGGATTGCAGAGCCCTCTGGCCATCCTGTGTGCAGAGAGAGTCTGGAAGCAAGAGCATATGGTGCTTCTTGTACGAAGGAAGCGAGAGAGGTGTGTTGCATGCTATTAGCTACATAACGTGCTCATCTACTGCCTAAAGACCCGGAGTCCCTGAGAGAAGAAAGGGGAAGCCTACCTCTCCTCTGTCCTTGTACTGATAAACGGTAAATCCGAATTGCTGTGTGTAAGGGTGAAGTACATGTATCTTCCTCTACTATGCCCTGAAGCTTGGCAGAGCCCTGGAAGAGATATGTAAATGACAGACAATGATGGGCAGTGCTTTCTTTACACACAGCATCATCAGTGTGTAGCTCTTTGTCCAGCAAACAGCTTTCTCTGACATAGAATCATAGAATAGTTTGGGTTGGAGGGGACCTCTAAAGGTCATCTAGTCCAACCCCCCTGCCGTGGGCAGGGACATCTTCAACTACATCAGGTGGCTCAGAGCCCCCTCCAACCTGACCTGGAATGTTTCCAGGGATGGGGCA